>NC_060138.1:782875312-782935660 GCF_021461385.2 Schistocerca piceifrons
TCCACAAGAACGGGAAGCACGACTGATCACAGGTTTGTTTGACCCGTTGGAGAGTGTCACAGAGATTCTGAAGAAACTGAACTGGCAGACTTACAAAATTTCAAGATCCAGCTTTAATTGACGAATCCAAGAACATACTACAACCGCCAGCATATCACTCCCGTAGGAATCGTAAGGAGAAGATTAAATTAATTACATAGAGCATAGATGCATTTAAATAGTCGTTCTTCCGGTCCTCCACTACAGTGAATGGAACGACAAGAAGCCCTAATAAGTGATATACTCTGCCGTACATGTAAATTCATTGTGTGTAGTGATGACTGTTGCAGAACTACCTTGCAGCATCGCTCGATACCGCCGTGTGTGTGTGTCGCGAACATCCTCTGTACCGTACATGAATATGAATCGATATATTCACAGCAAAAATAGTTTTACATCACTCCGGTTCCCAGAACTCCTGAAAATAGACGTAGACTGTGGATATTGTATCACACACACACAGTCCCTGTGACTATTGAGAGATGCCACTAAACCCGCCAAAAGATATAAACAACCATGCATGGGCAGCGCCTATTAGAATGAGCGGGTCCGATAGCAGGTCAGTTCCAGTCATTCCAGCAGTAAGGAGGTACACGGTTCGTGTTGTCTGTAGTTCAACCACGCCTAGACGGCTAATACCGCGGTTCAATCGCGTCCGCATTGTTTCTTTGTGCCAGGAAGGGCTCTCAACAAGGGAAGTGTCCACGCGTCTCGGAGTGAACCAAAGTGCTGTTGTTCGGACACGGAGGAGATACAGGAACTGCCGATGGCATGCCTCGCTCAGGCCGCCCAAGGGCTACTACTCCTGTGGATGACCGCTACTTAGGATTATGGCTCGGAGGGACCCTGACAGCAACGCCACCATGTTGAATAATGTTTTTCGTGCAGCCACAGGACGTCGTGTTACGACTCAAACTGTGCGCAATAGGGTGCATGATGCGCAACTTCACTTCCGACGTCCATGGCGAGGTCCCTCTTTGCAACCATGACACCATGCAGCGCGGTACAGATGGGCCCAACAACATGTCAAATGGACCGCTCAGGGCTGGCATCACGTTCTCTTCACCGGTGAGTGTCGCATATGCCTTCAACCAGACAATCGTCGGAGACGTGTTTGGAGGCAACCCGGTCAGGCTGAACGTCTTAGACACACTGTCCAGTGAGTGCAGCAATGTGGAGTCTCCCTACTGTTTTGGGCTGGCATTATGTGGGGCCGTCGTACGCCGCTGGTAGTCATGGAAGGCGCCGTAACGGCTGTAAGATATGTGAATGCCATCCTCCGACCGACAGTGCAACCATATAGGCGCGGCATTCGTCCTCATGGACAACAGTTCGCGCCCCCATCGTGCACATCTTGTGAATGACTTCCTTCAGGATAACGACATCGCTCGACTAGAGCGGCCAGCATGTCCTGCAGACATGAACCATATCGAACATGCGTGGGATAGATTGAAAATGGCTGTTTATGGACGACGTGGCCCACCAACCACTCTGAGGGATCTACGCCGAATCGCCGTTGAGGAGTGGGACAATCTGGACCAACAGCGCCTTGATGAACTTGTGGATAGTATGCCACAACGAATGCAGGCTTGAACAACACAAGAGGACGTGTTACTTGGTATTAGAGGTACCGGTGTGTACAGCAATCTGGACCACTACCTCTGAAGGTCAGCTGTATGGTGGTACAACTAGCAATGTGTGGTTGTCATGAGCAATAAAAAAGGCGGAAATGATGTTTATGTTGATCCCTATTCCAAATTTCTGTAGAGGTTCCGGAACTCTCGGAACCGAGGTGTTGCAAAACTTTTTTTGATGTGTGTACCTGATCTGCTTCAGAAGAATTATACAGTCTTCATTTGTCGTGGAAGCCACTGAACAACGCACTTCCCACTGTTTGACGTGTCCTCTGCCTGCTGATCGTGGTCTAGTGGTCTAGTGGCTAGCGTTGCTACCTCTGGAACAAGGGGTACCGGGTTTGATTCCCGGCTGTGTTGGGGGATTTTCTCTGCCTGGGGACTCTTGTGTTGTCCTCATCATTCCATCATTCATGAAAGTGGCTAGACTGGACTGTGTACAGATTGGGACTGTGTATGGGCGCTGATGACCGCGTAGTTGAGCGCCCCACAAACCAAACATCATCATCATCACCATCATTATCATCTGCCTGCTGAAGATTATGGGACTTCAAATGTAAGATCGATAGTCGTAAGCAGATACAAGCGTCATGACTACCTCTACTGACTCTCCTAAATCAATATCACGAAGAACAATGTGCTTTAATACCACGCAAAAGCCAGGTCAAACAATCGCCCATTGTTGTAACAAAAAGAGAGTTCATGGAATCTGCTCTGCAGAAGATATTTTATTTCATTATTGTTCTTTCTACCTCTGTCTACTGTTCGCCGTCAGTCAGTCTCTTTCTTCACATTTCCGATGTACCTCTGTTTCCCGGACAATCAATAGATAACAATTTTTCTGTTTCCTTTTTATGTTACGTCAGGTATACACTATGTGACCAAATGTATCTTAACACCTATTAGGAGACATTAATATGGGGCTGGTTCACCCTGATGGCTTGAAGACTGCTGGAAACACATTCAAAGAGGTGTCAAAGAGTGTATGGCAGCCCATTCTCCCCCATGAGCCAAAACCAGAGAAAGAAGCGATGTTGGACGTTGGTGTCTAGGGCGAAGTCGACGTTCTAACTCATCCCAGAAGTGTTCCTTGGGTTCAGGTCGGGACTCTGGGTAGGCTGGTCCATTTCAGGAAATTTATTGTCCACAACAACTGCCTCGCGTATGTTGCCGTAGCATAGGGTGCACTGTCATGCTGATACAAAGCCATCACCATCTGCAATCTGCTCCTCTACTGTGCAGCAAAAAAATGCCGTAAAATGTGTTCATATCCTTTCGCATTTAGCGTTTTTTAAGGCAAAATAAGGGGACCACATCCTAAACACGAAAGACACTTCCATACAGTAACACCACCTCCTCTATACTTCACTGCCGGCTGTACACATCACGGCAGGCACCGTTTGGCAGGCACTCACCAGACCCGAACCCTTCCATCAATTTGCCACAGGTTGTAGCGTGTTTCTCACTCCATATCACTCGCTGCCAATCATCCTCTGTTCAGTGGTGTCGCTCTTGACAATGACTACAGAAACATGTGGTTTGTGAGGAGTTGCTCGACCATTTTATCACATTCTTTTTAGCTCCCTACGTACAACCATTGTACTTCCTGGCCCGATGGCAGCACTTTGAAACTCACGAATCATTCCTTCCGCTTCCATGTGATTTGTTACAACCAGTTTTGCTTAATCATCTTAGGTATTAGATCGAATATATTTGAAAGAACGTCTTGGTGCCCCAAGCGCTGCGCAAGTGCTTTCGTATCGACTGTTCCATTCCCGTCGACGCGTGTTTGGTGACTTACGTTGAGTACAGTTTCGACATTAAGAAAGTACATTCGCTCTTGTGTCCATTTACGCGAATTTTCCACATCTGTAGTCATAGCTGTAATCCGAAAGGAAGCATTGAAGGATGATTAAGGTTTAACGTCCTGTCGAGGACGAAGTCAGTGGAGACTAAATGCAAGCTCGACTGGAGCAAAGACGGGGACTGGATATCGAACAAGTTCTTTTCAAAGGAGCTATCCTGACATGTGCTTTCAACGACTTAGAGAAGCCACAGAAAATCAAAATCTGGTCTGGGGATCTGAACCCCAGTCGTCGCGATTGCTAGTTCAGTATCTTAACCTCTGTGTAAACTCCCTCGATGGGGTGTTAACCAAACACTGAATCGTACTCATCATGTTTTTCATTGAGCTCAGCTTATGGCACGACCAGCGAGGCTTCTACATCTACATCTACATTTATACTCCGCAAGCCACCGAACGGTGTGTGGCGGAGGGCACTTTACGTGCCACCGTCATTACCTCCCTTTCCTGTTCCAGTCGCGTATGGTTCGCGGGAAGAACGACTGTCTGAAAGCCTCCGTGCGCGCTCTAATCTCTCTAATTTTACATTCGTGATCTCCTCGGGAGATATAAGTAGGGGGAAGCAATATATTCGATACCTCATCCAGAAACGCACCCTCTCGAAACCTGGCGAGCAAGCTACACCGCGATGCAGAGCGCCTCTCTTGCAGAGTCTGCCACTTGAGTTTATTAAACATCTCCGTAACTCTATCACGGTTACCAAATAACCCTGTGACGAAACGCGCCGCTCTTCTTTGGATCTTCTCTATCTCCTCCGTCAAACCGATCTGGTACGGATCCCACACTGATGAGCAATACTCAAGTATAGGTGGAACGAGTGTTTTGTAAGCCACCTCCTTTGTTGATGGACTACATTTTCTAAGCACTCTCCCAATGAATCTTAACCTGGTACCCGCCTTACCAACAATTAATTTTATATGATCATTCCACTTCAAATCGTTCCGCACGCATACTCCCAGATATTTTACAGAAGTAACTGCTACCAGTGTTTGTTCAGCTATCATATAATCATACAATAAAGGATCCTTCTTTCTATGTATTCGCAATACATTACATTTGTCTATGTTAAGGGTCAGTTGCCACTCCCTGCACCAAGTGCCTATCCGCTGCAGATCTTCCTGCATTTCGCTACAATTTTCTAATGCTGCAACTTCTCTGTATACTACAGCATCATCCGCGAAAAGCCGCATGGAACTTCCGACACTATCTACTAGGTCATTTATATATATTGTGAAAAGCAATGGTCCCATACACTCCCCTGTGGCACGCCAGAGGTTACTTTAACGTCTGTAGACGTCTCTCCATTGATAACAACATGCTGTGTTCTGTTTGCTAAAAACTCTTCAATCCAGCCACACAGGTGGTCTGATATTCCGTAGGCTCTTACTTTGTTTATCAGGCGACAGTGCGGAACTGTATCGAACGCCGTCCGGAAGTCAAGAAAAATAGCATCTACCTGGCAGCCTGTATCTAATATTTTCTGGGTCTCATGAACAAATAAAGCGAGTTGGGTCTCTCACGATCGCTGTTTCCGGAATCCATGTTGATTCCTACATAGTAGATTCTGGGTTTCCAAAAACGACATGATACTCGAGCAAAAAACATGTTCTAAAATTCTACAACAGATCGACGTCAGAGACATAGGTCTATAGTTTTGCGCATCTGCTCGACGACCCTTCTTGAAGACTGGGACTATCTGTGCTCTTTTCCAATCATTTGGAACCCTCCGTTCCTCTAGAGACTTGCGGTACACGGCTTTTAGAAGGGGGGCAAGTTCTTTCGCGTACTCTGTGTAGAATCGAATTTGTATCCGTCAGGTCCAGTGGACTTTCCTCTATTGAGTGATTCCAGTTGCTTTTCTATTCCTTGGACACTTATTTCGATGTCAGCCATTTTTTCGTTTGGGCGAGGATTTAGAGAAGGAACTGCAGTGCGGTCTTCCTCTGTGAAACAGCTTTGGAAAAAGGTGTTTAGTATTTCAGCTTTACGCGTGTCATCCTCTGTTTCAATGCCATCATCATCCCGGAGTGTCTGGATATGCTGTTTCGAGCCACTTACTGATTTAACGTAAGACCAGAACTTCCTAGGATTTTCTGTCAAGTCGGTACATAGAATTTTACTTTCGAATTCACTGAACGCTCCACGCATAGCCCTCCTTACGCTAACTTTGACATCGTTTAGCTTCTGTTTGTCTGAGAGGTTTTGGCTGCGTTTAAACTTGGAGTGGAGCTCTCTTTGCTTTCGCAGTAGTTTCCTAACTTTGTTGTTGTACCATGGTGGGTTTTTCCCGTCCCTCACAGTTTTACTCGGCACGTATCTGTCTAAAACGCATTTTACGATTGCCTTGAACTTTTTCCATAAACCCTCAACATTGTCAGTGTCGGAACAGAAATTTTCGTTTTGATCTGTTAGGTAGTCTGAAATCTGCCTTCTATTACTCTTGCTAAACAGATAAACCTTCCTCCCTTTTTTTATATTCCTATTAACTTCCATTTTCAGGGATGCTGCAACGGCCTTATGATCACTGATTCCCTGTTCTGTACATACAGAGTCGAAAAGTTCGGGTCTGTTTGTTATCAGTAGGTCCAAGATGTTATCTCCACGATTCGGTTCTCTGTTTAATTGCTCGAGGTAATTTTCGGATAGTGCACTCAGTATAATGTCACTCGATGCTCTGTCCCTACCACCCGTCCTACACATCTGAGTGTCCCAGTCTAATATCTGGTAAATTGAAATCTCCACCTAAGACTATAACATGCTGAGAAAATTTATGTGAAATGTATTCCAAATTTTCTCTCATTTGTTCTGCCACTAATGCTGCTGAGTCGGGAGGTCGGTAAAAGGAGCCAATTACTCGTATTAACCTAGTTTGGTTGTTGAGTGTAACCTCCACCCATAATAATTCACAGGAACTATCCTCTTCTACTTCACTACAGGATAAACTACTACTAACAGCGACGAACACTCCACCACCGGTTGCATGCAATCTATCCTTTCTGAACACCGTCTGTACCTTTGTAAAAATTTCAGCTTTGGTGCTTTCTATCAGCGCTTGAAGTTCTGGTACTTTACCAACGCAGCTTCGACAGTTGACAATTACAATACCGATTGCTGCTTGGTCCCCGTATGTCCTGACTTTGCCCCGCACCCGTTGAGGCTGTTGCCCTTTCTGTACTTGCCCAAGGCCATCTAACCTAAAAAACCGCCCAGCCCACGCCACACAACCCCTGCTACCCGTGTAGCCGCTTGTTGCGTGTAGTGGACTCCTGACCTATCCAGCGGAACCCGAAACCCCACCACCCTATGACGCAAGTCGAGGAATCTGCAGCCCACACGGTCACAGAACCGTCTCAGCCTCTGATTCAGACCTTCCACTCGGCTCTGTACCAAAGGTTCGCAGTCAGTCCTGTCGACGATGCTGCAGATGGTGAGCTCTGCTTTCATCCCGCTAGCGAGACTGGCAGTCTTCACCAAATCAGATAGCCGTCGGAAGCCAGAGGGGATTTCCTCCGATCCATAACGACACACATCATTGGTGCCGACATGAGTGACCACCTGCAGATGGGTGCACCCTGTACCCTTCATGGCATCCGGAAGGACCCTTTCCACATCTGGAATGACTCCCCCCGGTATGCACACGGAGCGCACATTGGTTTTCTTCCCCTCTCTTGCTGCCATTTCCCTAAGGGGCCCCATTACGCGCCTAACGTTGGAGCTCCCAACTACCAGTAAGCCCACCCTCTGCGACTGCCCGGATCTTGCAGACTGAGGGGCAACCTCTGGAACAGGACAAGCAGCCATGTCAGGCCGAAGATCAGTATCAGCCTGAGACAGAGCCTGAAACCGGTTCGTCAGACAAACTGGAGAGGCTTTCCGTTCAGCCCTCTGGAATGTCTTTCGCCTCCTGCCACACCTTGAGACGACCTCCCACTCTACCACAGGTGAGGGATCAGCCTCAATGCGGGCAGTATCCCGGGCAACCACAGTCGTAGTCCGATCAGGGATGCGTGGGACGAGCTGGCCGTCCCCGACAAACCCCCATCCGGACCCCCACAGTGATGCCCATTGGCAACAGCCTCAAGCTGTGTGACCGAAGCCAACACTGCCTGAAGCTGGGAGCGAAGGGATGCCAACTCAGCCTGCATCCGAACACAGCAGTTGCAGTCCCTATCCATGCTAAAAACTGTTTTGCAAAGAACGTCTGAACTAATCTACAGAAAGCGCATACAAATCGACAACATTTAAACGGTTATTAAAATACAAGATTGCCTAGTAAATGCAGTAATGCTGCTACTTGCGCACTGCTGACACACTGCTCGGCGGCGGAAGGAGACTACGCGAATTTACACTATTCAGGTACTAAAACGCGATGCTACACTCTCAAATACAATAATACGCCCGAAATTTATGAATTAAACAATGCAAGTACCAAAAACACGCAAAGAAATTAAGAATTAAACTATGTAACAAATGAGTGAGCTAGGAGTATACGACTTGCTGCTGAAGCTGCTTATCCAACGACGGCAGGGAGCACACTGACTGTGACCAACCGACACTGGCCGTTCAAAACAAAAACAGAAGACAAACGACTACGCGGATTTACACTATTCAGGTACTAAAACGCGATGCTACAACTCTCAAATACTATAATACGCCCAAAATTTATGAATTAAACAATGCAAGTACCAAAAACACGCAAAGAAATTAAGAATTAAACTATGTAACAAATGAGTGAGCTAGGAGTATACGACTTGCTGCTGCAGCTGCTTATCCAACGGCGGCAGGGAGCACACTGACTGTGACCAACCGACACTGGCCGTTCAAAACAAAAACAGAAGACAAACGACTACGCGAATTTACACTATTCAGGTACTAAAACGCGATGCTACAACTCTCAAATACTATAATACGCCCGAAATTTATGAATTAAACAATGCAAGTACCAAAAACACGCAAAGAAATTAAGAATTAAACTATGTAACAAATGAGTGAGCTAGGAGTATACGACTTGCTGCTGCAGCTGCTTATCCAACGGCGGCAGGGAGCACACTGACTTATGAAGGAAAGTCTTAATTACCATTTCGAACACAAAAAGAGAAGCTGGGGTGATGAAACTTGGTGTTAGCCCTTCTCTACACATTCAACCATCAATAATACACATTTTACCCAATGATGGATGATCTGGGCAGACCTTGGTTGTAGAAGTTAGCATTTTTGCTTCTCAGAAACCGTCCTACACCAAAAACATCGCCATTCTAGAAATGCCTGTAGTGCAATTATTTCTTTGTCCAAGGAGAGAGGAAGAAGTCTCTGGGTGCCATGTGGAGAGAGTACAGCCAAGGAGGGGGGGGGGGGGGGGGGATGTAGGGAGAGGCGAAATTTGATTGCACAAAGAACTAGCATGTGTTGGCTCACCATAAATGTGGGGTTAACCCAGATAGTCCTGGTTTTTAGTGCTATACGGGTAATGTCTGTGGTTACAAAATATCCTGTGTTTGAGGATTTTATGACTGGGGAGAAATTGTGTTTTTGTTTTAGCCCTTTAAATTCATCATCGTCTTTTTAAATACTCTGTTACGGTTGTGCCTCTCTCAGCCGACTTTGGAGCCACCGGTTCCGCCATAGCTTTTCACTTAGTCATTTGGCAGCACAATAGGACAATGTGGTTATGTTGTTTTCGTGTGTAATGTAACTCGTCTACAAGTTTTTGATCATTTATCTACTGTTCGTGTCACTGTTGAGCAATGTGCAAACGGAAGTTCGTCTTTAGTGTTAACAGGCAAAAAGAATATAAATTTTTGAAATTGTGTGCTTACAGTAACAATGAACGTCTTTTTTACATGCTGTGTACTGGAGAATTTTCTGTTGTACAGAGAGGAAAAAATGATATTAAAGACCACGTGAAAACACCTAAACGTAGGAATGCTATTCCTGCTACTGCTTCACCAAATACAAGAGATGTTTTTAAGTCGCGAGATGGGAATAACCGTGGTGTGGAGTGTGCTGCCAAAGAAACAATTTTTAATGTGACAAAAGTCAGATATTTCACGTTGCAATATTTCTAAAATGGTTTGGTTGGCTATGGCTTTGCCATGGACATTTGCTCCAATTGGGATGGCTTTTAAATTGTCGGGAACATTTGGTCTGTAGAAAGGGACACGCTCTCAGTAACTGCTGTTAAATGTCTGCTGAATGTTAATATTAATCACTAACTTTCTTGTTATGAATTTTATGATGCCATTAAAGGAGACAAATCATTTCTGAAACTAGTCATTTCTAGTGAAATATGCATCTGCATGAATAAAGTTTAATGTTTTAGTGCATCGTTAGGACTCTTTCACAACTTCAAGAAATGTGTCCTGTGACAGACCCAAGCATGTGTGATCGTGTCCCGTGCAGAATGCGCTGGGACGCTGTGGAATCAAAACACCCCCTTGGACAGCCTTCCGCGGTGCTTCGATCTTACAGCCTCTCATATTCTCATCAGGAGATTTCAGTATTAAGCTCCCGTTACTGCGTCTTAAGAACATGTACTTTTAGCACCGCACCACGACAGTCACAAAAAACACTCAAGACCATTATGGAGGAGTCTTCAGCTTTCTCAACTGTGGTGAATCCACATGTTGCCAGTGTTTGCTTTGCTAATTTGTCTCGGGGTCGAAGTGACAAACACAGCACTCGTCCATGGTGATTAGAGGGCTAAACAGTTCATCTTGAGTGATCTGGTACAGCTGCAACATTTTCGCTGCTGCCTACTGCCTCGGTTCCGCAAACTTTGTGTGTGTGTGTGTGTGTGTGTGTGAGAGAGAGAGAGAGAGAGAGAGAGAGAGAGAGAGAGAGAGCAGTCACGGTACCCAGCGGACGTCGACCTTTGTCATCTTCAAAATGCTACGCATTGTGTTGAAAACCAATCCATGATTGATTTCCACTTTTCCCATTTTTACGGTATTCTGACGGGGGTATTACTGCAGACACATACATGTAAACAAATAAAAAAATTAATTACGTAATTTTATGTTTTGAGGTGATAACTAAATCTTTATGACTACTCTTTGTAGATAAGCCTTATAGAGAGCGCATATAGGGCATCGAGCAATAGGGCAAAAAACAGCTGCATTGTTTTAAGGAGTCATGCTGAAGTCGGTGAGTTATACGGTAGGATACAACTACTGACAGAATGCTCGTTTTTTGATGCTCGCTTCTAGTTTGTGGATGGTATATGGCTTTCTGTGAATTTTTGTATGTCTTGGTGAGAACTGATTCGAAGCATTTGTCCATTACCATAAGCATCATGATTGGATGATACTTAAGTGGGGTGCTGTTTGGTCTATGTGATTTTATAACACTGCAGTTTTGCTGCCTTCATTGCTCGGGACGATATTTTCGTTTTATTGCAGCATCAAAGATGATTGTAAACACAGTTTGTTATTTTATTTTGATTTTTATGTTTTCAACCAAACATTGCATCTATTGACCAAGTCAGTACTGACAATTTAGCAGTTTCCTTCTAGATACGGCTTATTTCACCGTCGTGTTTGGGGGACAAGTAATTATCCCGCATAGCAAAATTTCTAGCTTATTAGTTTCTCATGGTGTATTACTTTCGTAATATAAAGTGTATCATACATTTCTATCCACATCTAACATGTGCCTAATTAAGAAAGAGAACAATAAAATATACTAATAAATGTAAATAACCTCTATGCACTCATTTCTCCAGTCCATGAAGTGATGTAACACCACTCACTACCAAGGTACATAGACAAGAAAGGCCATTCCGGCAACTATGCTCCGATCGGTCAGCGACGTGTTAGTTCACTAGGCAACCAGAGCAGTCGCATACTCGCTAATGGGAATTACACAGTAAAGCAATTTTTCACGTCTCTTTTCATTTTATTTTGAGTATCTCATTGATGGGATGATCGGAAAGAACTAATATTCGAAAGAATCTAAAGGAAACGTTAAGTGGCGAAGGCACTGATGACAACACTTTTTAATATCCAAAGCTAGCTGTAGATGAATGTGACCGCGCTGAATATCTTACAATTTTACGTGTTATTTTGGTTCGGACATATTTGGAGACTATTATGACAGAGATAACGAAACTTACCTGATTATGTTGACACGGAAAATTTAATTCGAAGTTACTGAAGACGACGCAGTCCAGAGAAGATTTGATGCGGCCCGCCATGAATTCCTCTCCTGTGTTAACCTCTTCATCTCAGAGTAGCACTTGCAACCTACGTCCTCAATTATTTGCTTGACGTATTCCAATCTCTGTCTTCCTCTAAGTTTTTGCCCTCTGCAGCTCCCTCTAGTACCATGGAAGTCATTGCTTGATGCCTCAACAGATGTCCTACCATCCTGTCCCTTCTCCTTGTCAGCGTTTTCCACTAGTCCTTTCCTCTCCGATTCTGCGCAGAACCTCCTCGTTCTTTACCTTATCTGTCAACCTAATTTTCAACATTCGTCTGTAGCGCCACATCTCAAATGCTTCACTTCTTTTCTGTTCCGGTTTCCCCACAGTCCATGTTTCTCTACCATACAATGCTGTACTCTAGACGTACGTTCTCAGAAATTTCTTCCTCAAATTAAGGCCTATGGTTGATACTAGTAGACTTGTCTTGGCCAGGAACGCCCTTTTGGCCAGTGCTAGCCTGATTCTGATGTCCTCCCTGCTCCGTCCATCATTGGTTATTTTACTAGCTAGGTAGTAGAATTCCTTAACTTCATTTACTTCGTGACCATCAATTCTGAAGTTAAGTTTCTCGCTTGTCTCATTTCTACCACTTCTCATTACTGTCGTCTTATTCGGTTTACTCTCAGTTTATATTCTGTACTCAATTAGACTTCACTCATTTCGGCAGATCGTGTAATTCTTCTTCACATAGGATAGCAAAGTCATAAGCGAATCTTATCACTGATATTCTTTCACCTTGTATTTTAATTCCACTCTGAAATAATTCTTTTATTTCCACCATTGCTTCTTCTATGTACAGATTGAACAGGAGGGGGCGAATGACTACATCCCTGTCTTACACCCTTTTTAATTCGAGCACTTCGTTCTTGGTCTTCTACTCTTACTGTTCCCTCTTGGTTCTTGAACATATTGCGCATTACCCATCTTTCCCTATCGCCTACCCCTATTTTTCTCAAAATTTCGAACATCTTGCACCATTTAACATTGTCGAAAGCTTCTTTCAGGTCGATAAATTCTACTAACGTGTCTTGATTCTCCTTCAGTCTTGCTTCCATTATCAACCGCAAAGTTAGAATTGCCTCTCTCGTGCCTCTAGCTTTCCTAAAGCCAAACTGATCTTCGTCTGACGCATGCTCAATTTTCTTTTCTATTCTTCTGTATATTCTTCTTGTCACCAACTTGGATGATGAGCTGTTAAGCTTATTTTGCGATGATTCTCGCAGTTGTCATCTCTTGCAATCTTCGGAATTGTGTGCATGATGTTTTTCCGAACGTTGGATAGTATATCGCCAGTCTCACATTTTACACACCAAAATGAATAATCGTTTTGTTGCCATTTCCCCAATTGATTTTAGAAATTCTGATTGGATTTTATCTATCCCTTCTGCCTTATTCAGTCTTCCAAAGCTCTTCAAATCCTGTTCTAATACTGGATCCCCTATCCCTTCTACATCGACTCCTGCTTCTTCTTCATCTTCTATCACGTCATCAGAAAAGTCTTTTCTTCATAGAGGTCTTCAATGTACTCTTTCCACCTACCCACTCTCTCCTCTGCATTTAAAAGTGGAATTTCCTTTGTACTCTTAATTATACCACCCCTGTTTTTAATTTCACTGAAGGTTGTTTTGACTTTCTTATATGCTGAATCAGTACTGTCGACAGGCATTTCTTTTTCGATTTCCTTACATTTTTCATGCAGGCATTTCGCCTTAGCTTCCGTGCAATACCTATTTATTTCATCCCTCTACGACTTGTACTTCTGTATTCCTGAAATTCCTTGAGCAGTTTTGTACTTCCTTCTTTCATCGATCAACTGAAGTATTTCTTCTGTTACCCACGGTTTCTTTAGAGTTACCTTGTTTGTACCTGTCTTCTTTCCTACTTCTGTGACTGCTCTTTTTAGAGATGCCCACTCCTCTTCAATGTAACTGCCTACCGAGCAATTCTTTATAGCAGAGAATTTCGAGCGTATGTTTCATTCCTTAGTACCTCTCTACCACACCTCTTTGCGTACTGATTCTTCCTGACTAATCTCTTAAATTCAGCCTACTCTTCATCACTACTAAATTGTGATCTGAGTCTATATATGCTCCTGGGTACGCCTTGCATTCCAAAACCTGGTTGAGGAATCTCTGCCTGGCCATGATGTAACCTAACTGAAATTTTACCGTATCTCCTGGCCTTTTCCAAGCATACCGCCTCCTCTTGTGATTGCCGGCCAGTGTGGCCGAGCGGTTCTAGGAGCTTCAGTCTGGAACCGCGCGACCGCTACGGTCGCAGGTTCGAATCCTGCCTCTGGCATGGACGTGTGTTATGTCCTTACGTTGGTTAGGTTTAAGTAGTTCTAAGTTCTAGGGGACCGATAACCTCAGATGTTAAGTCCCATAGTGCTCAGAACCATTTGAACCTCTTGTGATTCTTGAACAGAATATTCGCTGTTACTAGCTGAAGTCTTTCTCCTCTCTCAATACTTGTCCGAAGCTAGTATTCTCCTGTAACCTTTTCTTCTACTCATTTCCCTCCAACTGCATACCAGTCCCCCAAGACTATTAGATTTTCATCTCCCTTACCGAAGCGTATTACTCTTTCAATATCCCCATGTACGTTCTCTCACTCTCTCCATCTCCGGCGTGCGACGTCGGCATGTATACCTGGACTGTCGTAATCGATGTTGGTTTGTCGTCGATTGTGATAACAACAAGCCTAACACTGAACTGTTTACAGTAACAAACTCTCTGCCTTATTTTCCTATTCATAACGAATCCTACTCACGCTATACCACTTGCTGCTGCTGTTGATATTATCTTACACTCATCTAACCAGATATCTTTGTCTTCTTTCCATTTCACTTAACTATATCTAGATTGAGCCTTAGCATTCCCCTTTTCAGATTTTCTAGCTTCCCTACCACATTCAGGCTTCTAACATTTCACGCCCCGACTAGTAGAACTTTATCCTTTCATTGGTTGTTCGATCTTTTCTCACGGTCATCTCCCCCTTGCGAGTTCCCTCCCAGAGATCCGAATGGGGGACTATTGCGGAATCTTTTGCCAATGGAGAGACCATCATAACACATTTTTTAATTACAAGCCTCATGTCAATTGGCTATACAGAATGTATCTTTAATGCAGCGGTTTCCATTGCCTTCTGCATCCTAATGCCGTTGATCTACATCTACATCTACATTTATACTCCACAAGCCACCCAACGGTGTGTGGCGGAGGGCACTTTATGTGCCACTGTCATTACCTCCCTTTCCTGTCCCAGTCGCGTATGGTTCGCGGGAAGAACGACTGCCGGAAAGCCTCCGTGCGCGCTCGAATCTCTCTAATTTTACATTCGTGATCTCCTCGGGAGGTATAAGTAGGGGAAGCAATGTATTCGATACCTCATCCAGAAACGCACCCTCTCGAAACCTGAACAGCAAGCTACACCGCGATGCAGAGCGCCTCTCTTGCAGAGTCTGCCACTTGAGTTTGCTAAACATCTCCGTAACGCTATCACGCTTACCAAATACCCCTGTGACGAAACGCGCCGCTCTTCTTTAGATCTTCTCTATCTCCTCCGTCAAACCGATCTGGTACGGATCCCACACTGATGAGCAATACTCAAGTATAGATCGAAAGAGTGTTTTGTAAGCCACCTCCTTTGTTGATGGACTACATTTTCTAATGACTCTCCCAATGAATCTCAACCTGGTACCCGCCTTACCAAAAATTAATTTTATATGATCATTCCACTTCAAATCGTCCCGCACGCATACTCTCAGATATTTTACAAAAGTAACTACTACCAGTGTTTGTTCCGCTATCATATAATCATACAATAAAGGATCCTTCTTTCTATGTATTCGCAATACATTACATTTGTCTATGTTAAGGGTCAGTTGCCACTCCCTGCACCAAGTGCCTATCCGCTGCAGATCTTCCTGCATTTCGCTGCAATTTTCTAACGTTGCGTCATCCGCGAAAAGCCGTATGGAACTTCCGACACTATCTGCTAGGTCATTTATATACATTGTGAAAAGCAATGGTCCCATAACACTCCCATGTAGCACGCCAGACGTTACTTAACGTCTGTAGACGTCTCTCCATTGAGAACTACATGCTGTATTCTGTTTGCTAAAAACTCTTCAATTCAGCCACACAGCTGGTCTGATATTCCGTAGGCTCTTACTTTGTTTATCAGGCAACAGTGCGGAACTGTATCGAAAGCCTTCCGGAAGTCAAGGAAAATAGCATCTACCTGGGAGCCTGTATCTAATATTTTCTGGGTTTCATGACCAAATAAAGCGAGTTGGGTCTCTCACGATCGCAGTTTCCGGAATCCATGCTGATTCCTACATAGTAGATTCTGGGTTTCCAGAAACGACATGATACGCGAGCAAAAAAAATGTTCTAAAATCTACAACAGATCGACGTCAGAGATATAGGTCTATAGTTTTGCGCATCTGCTCGACGACCCTTCTTGAAGACTGGGACTACCTGTGCTCTTTTCCAATCATTTGGAACCTTCCGTTCCTCTAGAGACTTGCAGTACACGGCTTTTAGAAGGGGGCAAGTTCTTTCGCGTACTCTGTGTAGAATCGAATTGGTATCCGTCAGGTCCAGTGGACTTACCTCTGTTGAGTGATTTCAATTGCTTTCCTATTCCTTGGACACTTATTTCGATGTCAGCCATTTTTTCGTTTGGGCGAGGATTTAGAGAAGGAACTGCAGTGCAGTCTTCCTCTGTGAAACAGCTTTGGAAAAAGGTGTTTAGTATTTCAGCTTTACGCGTGTCATCCTCTGTTTCAATGCCATCATCATCCCGGAGTGTCTGGATATGCTGTTTCGAGCCACTTACTGATTTAACGTAAGACAAGAACTTCCTAGGATTTTCTGTCAAGTCGGTACATAGAATTTTACTTTCAAATTCACTGAACGCTCCACGCATAGCCCTCCTTACTCTAACTTTGACGTCGTTTAGCTTCTGTTTGTCTGAGAGCTTTTGGCTGCGTTTAACCTTGCAGTGAAGCTCTCTTTGCTTTCGCAGTAGTTTCGTAACTTTGTTGTTGAACCACGGTGGGCTTTTTCCCGTCCCTCACAGTTTTACTCGGCACGTACCTGTCTAAAACGCATTTTACGATTGCCTTGAACTTTTTCCATAAACACTCAACATTGTCAGTGTCGGAACAGAAATTTTCGTTTTGATCTGTTAGGTAGTCTGAAATCTGCCTTCTATTACTCTTGCTAAACACATAAACCTTCCTCCCTCTTTTTATATTCCTATTTACTTCCATATTCAGGGATGCTGCAACGGCCTTATGATCACTTATTCCCTGTTCTGCGCTTACAGAGTCGAAAAGTTCGTGTCTGTTTGTTATCAGTAGGTCCAAGATGTTATCTCCAAGAGTCGGTTCTCTGTTTAATTGCTCGAGGTAATTTTCGGATAGTGCACTCAGTATAATGTCACTCGATGCTCTGTCCCTACCACCCATCCTAAACATCTGAGTGTCCCAGTCTATACCTGGTAAATTGAAATCTCCACCTAAGACTATAACATGCTGAGAAAATTTATGTGAAATGTATTCCAAATTTTCTCTCAGTTGTTCTGCAACTAATGCTGCTGAGTCGGGAGGTCGGTAAAAGGAGCCAATTATTAACCCAGCTCGGTTGTTGAGTGTAACCTCCACCCATAATAATTCACAGGAACCATCCACTTCTACTTCACTACAAGATAAACTACTACTAACAGCGACAAATACGCCACCACCGGTTGCATGCAATCTATCCTTTCTAAACACCGTCTGTGCCTTTGTAAAAATTTCGGCAGAATTTATCTCTGGCTTCAGCCAGCTTTCCATACCTTTAACAATTTCAGCTTCGGTGCTTTCTATCAGCGCTTGAAGTTCCGGTACTTTACCAATGCAGTTTCGACAGTTTACAATTACAATACCGATTGCTGCTTGGTCCCCGCATGTCCTGACGTTGCCCCGCACCGTTTGAGGCTGTCGCCCTTTCTGTACTTGCCCGAGGCCATCTAACCTACAAACCCGCCTAGTCCACGCCGCACAACCCCTGCTACCCGCGTAGCCGCCTGCTGCGTGTAGTGGACTCCTGACCTATCCAGCGGAACCCGAAACCCCACCACCCTATGGCGCAAGTTGAGGAATCTGCAGCCCACACGGTCGCAGAACCGTCTCAGCCTCTGATTCAGACCCTCCACCCGGCTCTGTACCAAAGGCCCGCAGTCAGTCCTGTCGACGATGCTGCAGATAGTGAGCTCTGCTTTCATCCCGCTAGCGAGACTGGTAGTCTTCACCAAATCAGATAGCCGCCAGAAGCCAGAGAGGATTTCCTCCGATCCATAGCGACACACATCATTGGTGCCGACATGAGTGACCACCTGCAGATGGGTGTACCCTGTACCCTTCATGGCATCCGGAAGGACCCTTTCCACATCTGGAATGACTCCCCCCGGTATGAACACGGAGTGCACATTGGTTTTCTTCCGCTCTATTGCTGCCATATCCCTAAGGGGCCCCATTACGCGCCTGACGTTGGAGCTCCCAACTACCAGTAAGCCCACCCTCTACGACCGCCCGGATCTTGCAGACTGAGGGGGCAACCTCTGGAACAGGACAAGCAGCCATGTCCGGCCGAAGATCAGTATCAGCCGGAGACAGAGCCTGAAACCGGTTCGTCAGACAAACTGGAGAGGCCTTCCGTTCAGCCCTCTGGAATGTCTTTCGCCCCCTGCCACACCTCGAGACGACCTCCCACTCTACCGCAGGTGAGGGATCAGCCTCAATGTGTGCAGTATCCCGGACAGCCACAGCCGTAGTCTGATGGGGGGACGCGTGGGGCGAGCAGGCCATCCCCGACAAACCCCCATCCAAACCCCCACAGTGAAGCCCATTGGCAACAGCCTCAAGCTGTGTGAACGAAGCCAACACTGCCTGAAGCTGGGAGCGAAGGGATGCCAACTCAGCCCGCATCCGAACACAGCAGTTGCAGTCCCTATCCATAATAAAAACTGTTGTGCAAAGAACGTCTGAACTAATCTACAGGGAGCACAAACAATTCGACACAAAACTTAAACGGTTATTAAAATACAAGATTGCCTAGTAAATGCAGTAATGCTGCTACTTGCGCACTGCTGACACACTGCTCGGGGGCGGAAGGAGACTACGCGATTTTACACTATTCAGGTACTAAAACGCGATGCTACAACTCTCAAATACTATAATACGCCCGAAATGTATGAATTAAACAATGCAAGTACCCAAAAACACGCAAAGAAATTAAGAATTAAACTATGTAACAAATAAGTGAGCTAAGAGTATACGACTCGCTGCCTGGCTTCCGCCTTTAGGGTCAGTTTCCAACCCTAAGGTCAAGAGAGTACCCTGAACTTCTGTCCTCCCCCCCGCCCTCTCTGACAAGGCCGATGGCAGAACGAGGCTGAATTGTTATGCCGGAAGTATTCGGCCACCAATGCTGAATATTAATCAAAATTTAAGCGGTGGTGGGTTTCGAGCACGTTATGATTACTAATCAACGACGCTACACCACGGGTACAACTGCATCCTATTGGCTCTTTTATTCAAAAATCTAATGTGGGTGAAAGTTCTCGTTTTTACATATAACTCCAACGATTTTCTTTTCGATTGCAGGAAATCTTGTTTGTGCTAATGATTCTATCACACACTTGCAGTATGAAATATTTGCTCCGTGAAAAGACGCAAAAACATTTCGGCATCTGATAGTATACCAAACCACTCTGGTGATGGAGATTTAAGCCCACCTTTCGAATGTACACTTACCCAGTCTTGCAATGCTCTGCCCTTTTGTACTACCTTGTGTATGCGGTAATACCGCCATCGCTGTATGTTGGGCGAATTTGTTACATGAACTAAGGATTCCGAAAAGGTAGAGTAAGCTCAAGCTTCACTGGCTCATTTCGTAAAATTCCATTCATCAATACATAATGTTGATATTAAAGAACTTTGCGATGGAACATTTAATGACGGTTCAACTGCAGTAGGAATTAAGATCCGTAGAACGAAGTGTAGCGCAACACCCCATCTTCAATAACGTTTGTTACATCATATAGGCGATGGATCTTTTAATAGTATTATTGATGAGTGTAATGACACCAGTGACAGCAAAATGTTGGGAATTGCGATTTTGTGTTTTACTTGTAATAAAATGTGTTTGATTACCACTTTTTTTCTTATCTACAATTTTTTACTGTGATGCCGAAAATGTCACCACATGTATGCTGCAGCTGTTAAATGACAAGGGACTAAAAATAAAGAATATGAAAGGGATTGATGTTGACAACGCTATTGTAATGACAGGGATCGTGAAACGCATGTCCCAGTCTTATCTTCATTCGATGTGTGTGTCAATCATTATAGTTTGTGATGCCGTCAGCTTCTAAGTGTTTACTGATAAATTTATATTTTTTCCTATGAAAAATTGCATGTAGCTAACTGGTTTCCCCATTCTGCTGTACGTCACTGCATGTACAAAGCTCTGTTTGCCGCAATAAGTTACTGTAATAGACACGAGTTCACAAAATGTGTGTCACACTCGACAGCTTTCGATTGAAAGTACAGTTGCTCGTATAGTAAAACATGGCTTGAGCTGTCTCTATGTTTGGTTGGCATCGCGACGTCGAAGGAGAGTGATTACGCTGCTTCAACTCCATATTCCTTGTATCTAGTTTTAGACGACAAAATTTTTGCATATGTCTTTCTTCATACGGTTTTGACAGAAGTGCGAGGTTTCAGTACGTCATTTAAACCTAGGCTGCAAATCCTTAAAAACTCTTGGAAGACTTAACAGCTCGATGCTGCTGATGGAGGTGGTGGTGGTGGGCATATCACTGCAAAGACATTCGTTCTGTAAGCATGCACGAAGGATATCTTGACAGAGAATCTTGAAAGCTGGGTACAATATCGTGAATATCTAGGCTTTGAAACTGACCAAAAATTACAGAGTTTAGCTGTCTGCTGAAGAAGAAACAGAATTTACGAAAAATTTATTACTTACCTTCTTAAATTATATTGTGAAGTTCAAGCAAGACTTCCACATAATTTCGAAGTTGTGATAAATATGTCAGTCTGAAGTTGTTTGTGAGTTCCGATAGTCAAGGACTCACTATACCAATAATGAAATATGTGCAAGTCTCCAGTGAGGCAAATCACAAGAGCAGATTTTCAGTGGCAAAATTTAATATCTGTTACAGGTGCACCTTCGTTTCTATGGACCACACAACTACAATTTGAACCTGATGATCCAACAGAAATCTTTATTGAAATTAAGGTAATCAACGTGCTATAAATATAATATCAATAATAGCTTATTTCAATGCAAAAAAGCTTATTTTCGAGCGTCTTTTATTGGAATTTCTCTTAGGCATTTGTAACAATGGTTAATCCTTTCCACAGATATTGCCTTCATTTGCTTTTTGACATTGTGCTCGTAGGCATGAGAGATGTAGCGCAATTTTTTCTTTTCTTGTGAAGATACTGAAAACAGTTGTTGCCCTGACTGGCGTCATGTCCAGCTAAATTGAAGTGTAATAAACATTTGGTTTTTGTGTTTGTATCGTTGTACATTGTACCCTGAATGGTACCTCTGTCGACTGAGAGAAATGCGGTGGATTCCAGGTTTCTGCGGTCAACTGTTACACCGGAAAGTGACCAGTGTGGAGCAGAATTGTGACAAAATGGTTAAATGTCGTCCAGTTTCATTGTTTGTTGTTTTCATTGAAAATTTTTATTCCTACCACGAGCAGCAATTCTATTAAAAATATTGGTTGCCACAAATATTTAACTATTTTCCCTGTTATGTCACTAATTACGAGATTGTGTTTAGATTCGAAAGTGACCGTTTGGTTATAAGTTGGCGAAGCCAACGACTGTGAAAGCTAAAAACCTACCGTACTTTTGGTTGACAGACCGATCTGTTGCGTAACTCGAGGTGTAGGTCAGGTTGGAATGCGATAATTTGGTTGTGGGTTGGCTGGCGGAGCCAACGAATGTGAAAGCTACTTGTGACAAGACTGATAGGTAACTTAGTCCGATGTAAAGATTAAGGGGTATATAAACACAACAACATGCATGAGCGGGTTTAGGATAAGTTTGCTTGAGCGAGAGGACTGTACAAGCTGCCAGGACAGGATAAGTCCGAAGCGGCCGCATTGGGTGCACAGCTGATAGGGGCGCCCAGGGGTGCCCCTAGAACAAAATTTGTTCACAGGGTTTCTCACAATTTACTGCTAAAACAAATAGTTTCCACGGTCACGAAATTTAGTTAGGTCTTGGCCCAGGGTAGGACAACTAATGTATGAAAGAGGGAGGGAAAGGTGAGGCGTAAAATGTTAAGTCGCTTGTGTGGGGAAAATGGTAAGCGGGGAGAGGAGGGGGAATGGGACAAATTATTTGTAGCTTGTGCAACTAAATGTTCTTGAACGTTCATTGCTGCTAAGTTTTCTAAGTGACCATATCGAGCACTTGTGAAAGCCAGCCTTTCCTGAGGAACATCAAATCAAAGGCATATCATGGTAAATGAAAAACTGGTGGTACATATGATCCCTTTATTGTTAATTATGAATCAATTTATTCTGCAGCAGAGAAAGCTGTAGTAATAAAAAATAAATTCACAGATATCAAATTACCACTGGGTAAAAGGGAAAAAAATGTTTTTAGCGTATGAGTTCTCAAAGTAAAAGCATAGTCTCCTAATAATACATATTCCAGTTTTATGAAACTTTGCGACTGTAGTCCTTTGAAATACTAAACTACTTGCTAAAGTTGCAAAAAGATTATATATTCTTGACACCACCTCTACCTGATATTCTGTCATTTGTCCCAAAATCAAAGACGATCCATGACCTACAACTGCTATTGCAAGTAGGACAATACTGTATTTTCATAATTAAAATAAAATAAGCCACTTTCAGCTGAAGAAACTCTCTGCATACTTTCCATCAATGCATGAATTTGACCTCTTTGCAAACTCATTCTCTAGCCTGGATCAGTCATGTGAGTGCATCGTCACCCGAGTTTGACATATTTTGGATGTGGGGGCTAATACACAATTGAGCGTGTGTCACCCGAGTTTGACACTTTTTGACATAAGCATAGATGTCGTACTGAGTCAAAGGCTTTTCAGAAACCAAGAAATACTGCCTTTACCTGACTGATTTGATCCAAAGCTTTCAGTATGTCATGTGACAAAGTGTGAGTTGGGTTTCACATGATTGTTTTCAGCATCCATGTTGGTTGGCACTATAGAGGTCATTTTGTTCAAGATACCTCATTATGTTTGAGCTCAGAATATGTGCTAAGATTCTACAACAAATAGATGTCAAGGATGTTGGATAGTAGTTATGTGGAACACTGACTACGCTTCTTGTAGACGGATGTGACCTGTGCTTTTCCCAAGAACTGGGTGCAGTTTTTTGTTTGAAGGATCTACAGTAGATTGTAGTTAGAGGAGGGGGATAATTCAGCCACAAATTCAGTATAGGATCTGACAGGGATTCCATTGGGCCCTGGAGATTTCTTCAGATTTAACAGTTTCAGCTGTTTTTCAACACCACTGACACTATTACTTCTTTCATTCCTCCTTTCAGTGGTATTAGGATAAAATTGGGTCAATTCTCCTGGTTTTTGCTTTGTAAAGGAAAACTTGAAAACAAAGTAAAGCATTTCAGATTTTCCTTTGCTATCCTCAGTTTCAGTACCTGTCCGAAGAGGGACTGGGAACTAACTTTGGTGCCACTAACAGCCTTTACATACGACCAGAATCTCTTTGGGTTTTGTGAAATGTCATTCGACAATATTCTGCTATGGTAGTCACTGAAGGCATAACACATTGCTCTTTCAACAGTCATTCAGCATTCAGCATCTCTCTATCTATAGCCCAATGCTTTGTTTTACACATATTATGCAGTAATCTCTGTTGCTTTAGAAGTTTGTTTAGTATGACTGTAAACCATGGAGATTCTTTCTCATTATGAACTGTTTGACTGGATATGTATCTATCCAGTGAATTGTCAACTACTCTTTTAAATTTGAACCATAGTTCATCTACGTGCTCCTGCCCTATGCTGAAAGTTTCAAGTTCCTCATTGAGATAGGGCACTACTGATTTTTTATCTAGATAGTGACCATATATATCTTTCTGCTAGTTTTAGTTGTCCTTTGTACTTTAGTTGTTGCCATATCCACTTCATGATCACTGATACCAGTATCGATGTGGATGTCCCCAAAGAGGTCAGGTAGATCTGTTGCCATTAGGTCTTTCATGATGAGTGGGGTTCCTAACTATCTGTTCTATGTAGTTTTCAAAGAAGACATTTAGTAATGTATCACAAGATGTCTTCTCATGCTCACCACTAACAAAACTGTAATTTTCCCAATTAATTGTTGGATGATTAAAGACTCCACCGATGATTAAAGGATGATTGGGGAACTTATGTACATGAAGCTGACATTTTCTCTAAAGTTTTCAGTCACATCAGGAGATGAGTCTGGTGGGCGACAGAAGGATCTAGTTATCATTTTATATCCATCCCTACTACTGAGTCTTGCCCAAATGATCTCACATGGAGCTTCAGTTTCTATCTCTGTGGGTCTGAGTTTCTTGTTTACTGCAACAAATACACTGCTTCCGTTTCCCATTTGCCTATCCTATTGATATAAACTTCAATTTCCCCCCAAAATTTCAGTGCTATTGATTTCAGGTTTCAACCAGCTTCCTGTACCTAGAATTATGTGAGCTTCAATGCTTTTCATGAGCACTTCAAGCTGTGGCACTTCGTTGCAAAAGCTTTGGCAATTACTCATTGGAATTTTAGTACTGTTGCCTGTGGGAGGCATCATTGCAAAAGCTTTGGCAATTAATCATTAGAATTTTAGTATTGTCACCTGTGGGATGCATTTCTTTTGATCTTGTACTGATATTTCTGGGTCTCCTACAACTACCATTATCATCAGGACCGGAAGGAGAGTTGCCTAATCTAAAAAGCCCTTGTGTGCATCCCACACACAATCTTCTATCTTATCAGCAGCATCTTGTGTGTAGTGCTCACATGATCCATTTAGGGTGACCCTACAGTTCTCAGCCTTATGGTGCTTGTGACATAACCTTCAAAGTCTTTGGTGCTGTCCTTCCTCTCGACTCAGAATCAAAGGGCTGTGATCAGTTCTGGGGACTATGCTGCATTTTGTCAGCTTTGTTGAAACTACAAGCATGACTTTGAAGCCCAGATGACAGGTATCATTTGTTCCAATGTGCACCACAGTCTGCAGTTGGTTGCAGCCTGTTCCCTCAGTGGCTTCTGGAATAGCCTCTTCAACATGTTGAATGAGGCCCCCAGGCACAGACACTGGGTGCACTTGGTGTCCTTTCCTGTCCCTTGTTGCCACTTCCCTAAGGGGTATCATCAATTACTGTATGTTTGAACTGCTGATGATAGACCCCTGCTGCTTTGTGTTTGCATACTCTTGACACCGAACAAACAGGTTTGTCAAAATCCCCAAACCCGGTGAAGGGAGTACCTCTGGGTCACAGTTTTAGTGAAAGTCAGCAGCTCAAAATTGATGGTTCAGGGGATTAGTACAACAACCAGATTCCTCCCTTGCCCCCATCCACCCTATACAGGATGCCTAGACCTACTATTGACATGCCACTCACAGTCAAATGGGCAAAGTAATGACAGATCCTGTACTTTCTGTAGAAGAGACAGGGTCCACAGGAGAGTATAGTACTTGAGTTACCTACGGTACCAATATCAAAGGTACATGACTCTTGGGAGCTCTTCCAAAACACTGATTTTAGCAACTGCCAATCATCTGACAGCAGTCAGGGTGATTTCCAGGTGCTTATGAACATTAGCCAACTCATCCCATGTTCATGAATGAAATTCACAATGGGGCTGCACTTTGATGGGTGCGCAATGTATTACAAGGCAGTGAACAAATAACTTTGAAGTAAGTCTACTGATTATCTTTTAATCTATTAAGCTAAAAAGTTGATAATTCCTTATAAGAACTGAAACAAATACACAAAACGAGATTTCTATTAAGGCAACACAAAAACCAGTGGTAAAAATTACTAGTTTCCTAAAATATTTTGAGGTTAATTATAATTGTTAGCAAACTTGAAAACAGAGTTAGTTTATGATAATTGCAGATAATATATGGGTCTACCCCTCTATAAGGGAAAACTAGTGATGTAACTAAACCAAAGATGCAGATTTACTATATATTACTTATAGATTATGCAAAGGACAATGGTAGCTTCCAAAAATTACGTGTTATATATATGGGATATAACAACAAAGTTTAAATTTATAATCTTGATTGTTACAAATATTTGAATGCTTTTTCTGAATATATCATAAAATACGAGGTTTACGTTAAGTTCAGAGCTAATAGCACAACTTTAATAGCTCTATATAATATGAGCAGCAATTAAGTGTACAGTCATATGATTTCACAAACATATGGCTCTTTCTTATGAATTTATCATGATTTCTGAGTTTGTGATATATTGATGTGGGAATGTGATAATATTCCTCTATCTCTTACCGCCAAACAAGTCATCTGTTTGCTGCTCTCTCATTGGCTGCATAGAACCAGCAACTGGCATCCCTTTTCATTCCCATCATTTCTTACAGCGAATGATGACAACATAGCCTACCTGCACAAAACATGTAAGTACACCACTGGCTCTAATCTAGACCGTTACCATAGTGTAATAGTTCATAGTACTTAATCATAGAGAAAGAAATCAGCCTCCACCTTACAGAATGGGGTACATTGTCATTTGCCATACCTGACTTGGGAAACTATGAAGAATCTAAATCAGTTCAGCCAATTGAGACTGTACAGTTGCCAAGACGTTGGACCCTGGAGGCAGGTGATTCGTCATCCAACAATTCTGATTGAGGTTCTTTAATGTTTCACTGTGTATTCTCAGGTGAATTTCAGGGTAATCCCTTGGCTGAAGCCAAGACCAGTTAGCTTCTCCATCATTGTTCAGGGCAAACTTGTACACTACCTCCAGTGAGCCTCATGTCAACAGGATGTCAATCTCCCCAGTTTCTTTCCTACCTCCCTACCTTGCCATTCAGCATTTAGATCTCTTGTGTGGTGGTGTGATGTGGTGTAAGAGTATGGCATATAAGAAACCCAGAGTACATGCATTAAAATTAAAATTCTATGTCATTCATCCAACATGTTTACAACTTCTTTCTTAAATAATCATCAGACTGAAGAGGCAGCCCAGAATGTGAAACTAGCTGTTATGAGGCTTACTGTAAATGTGATTATTAACCCATTAATCATGTGGTATTTAAATACAAGCTTATTCAGAGAGAATCAGCTCTATTCACACATTGCTACCTTGATATTAATTCTTGTAAGGAAAACAGTAATATTAACAGCCCTATTTGCATAAGTTACAAAAGGTTTTTTGATATGTTTTATCTTGTGCTCTTTAGCATCAATAAATTGTTTGAGTGACAGTATAATAATTCTACCAAAGCAGTGGTTTTATATTACTTACTCTTCTGATACTGATATTAATTTGAGGCTGTTGTTGTTACTGTCTTCATTCCAGAGACAGATTTAATGCAGCTCTTCTTGCTTGTAGTCAGTCCTGTATAAGTTTTTACAACTCTGCACAAAATTATTCCTGTTCTTTTTGTCTGTAGCCTATTGTTAATCATTCATGTTCCATTTCCATATAAAACTAAACTAAAGCAAACAGTTCCAAAAAAAAAAATTCCAATGCTCTGTTTCGCATTGGCCACTGTCAGTTAGTTTGTTGTTCAGTGTCACATTTCAAGACACTGTCCATTCCATTCATTGGCTTTCCAAGTTCTTTACCATCTCTGGCAGAAGTAAAGCGTCAGCAGCAAAACTTAAGTTTTACACCCTGAACTTTAATTCCTTTTTTAATTTTCTCCTTGTTTTCCTGTACTGCTTGCTGTATATCCAGATAGAATAACATGGTGAATGGGCTGCAACCCTTTCTCATTGCTTTCTCCAATACTACCTCCTGTTCATGCCCTTCAACCGTAACTCTTCTACCATGATTTATTTTAAGTTTTTAAGTGCTCAGACAAATTTTTCTTGCATTATCTCATCCACTTACCTTCAATTTTCTCCATTTATGTAACCTTTTTTAAATATTCTTCCCACATTTCAGCCTCCCCCTAACACTGGCGTACCATCTGTGCTCTTGATATTCATACAGCTACTTTTCTTTTTCCCAAAGGATTCTTTAATGTTAATATATGTGGTATTTATCTTACCCATAGTCAAGCATGCTTTATATTTCTCCTCTCCTCTAGCCCTTCCAATAATTTCTACATTGTCACGTAGCATTTTGCTCCAGTTTCATCTGTGTTACCTTTTGTCTGTCCCATTTGCTACATTTTCCCCTTTTTCAGTTAAATTTGTTATCCTGTAAGTCATTGAAGGATTTTTACTGGGCTATGTCTTTTTGTCCAATCCTTTCTCTGCTGCCTTCACTATTTCATTTCTCAACTTCATCTATTCATTTTGTATTGTTTATCTTTCACATCTTTTAGTAAGTTGTTGCCTAATGCTTCCTGTAAAATTCTCAACATGTGTAATTGTTTCAGCTTATCCAGGTCCCTTTGCCTTAATTCATTTCTCTTTTAAATTTTGTATTGTAATCTACAGTCGTAACGTATAAAGTATGATCAGATAACACATCTGCTTGTGGATATGTTTTACAATTCAAAATCTATTTTTTAATCTGTCTTACAATTATACAACAATACCAGAGAAGGAAAGTTGCTACTCTCCATATAGCGGAGATGCTGAGTCACGATAGGCGAACAAAAAGATTCACACCACCTCCCAAAGTCTCACAGTCCGGCAACAGAGGAGCATTCCCCTTGTAACTCATTACAGGCTGGGACTGGAGCAACTGAATTACATTCTCCGCCAGGGTTTCGATTACCTCTCGCTGTGCCCTGAAGTGAGAAATGTCGTGCCCACTATCCTTCCCACCCCTCCTACACAATATACTCGTCCATCCTTACACAACCCCTGCTCCCATTCCCTTACCTCATGGCTCATACCCCTGTAATAGACCTAGATGCAAGACCTGCCCCATACATCCTCCTACCACCACCTGCTCCAGTCTGGTCACTAACATCATCTATCCCATCAAAGGCAGGGCTACCTGTGAAACAAATCATGTGATTTACAAGCTAAGCTGCAACCACTGTGCTGCATTCTATGTCTGCATGAATGGCCACCGACAAACTGTGGCCAAAAAACAAGTGGACCACCCTGTTGCTGAACACACTGCCAAACATGATATCCTTCATCTCAATGACTGCTTCACAGCCTGTGTCATATGGATCCTTCCCACCAACACTAGCTTTTCTGAATTGTTCAGGTGGGAAATTTCCCTGCAATACATCCTACATTCCTGTAACCCTCCTGGCCTCAACCTTCGTTAGTCACCGTCCTCACCCATCCAGCTCCCTCCCTGTTCCCATTCCAGCACTACACAGATGTCATTTCACTGTCACATCATCTTTTAATTTCTTTTTATTTCTCTCCTTTCCGCTACATACCCCCTCTCCCCTCTGCACCTTCTCTCCTGCCCTCCATCTAAACTGCAACACTTCACTGTGCGCGCGTTTGTGTGTGTGTGTGTGTGTGTGTGTGTGTGTGTGTGTGTGTGTGTGTGTGTGTGTGTAAAAGCTATAATTGTGTGAATCGTTTTGTTGTGTCTATCGCGACTAAGCATCTCCGCAATATGGTGAGTAGCAACATTCCTTCTCTGGTATTGTTACATTCCATCCTGGATTTTCCATTGTTTGATTACAATATTAAAATCTATCTGAAACGCTGTAGTGTTCCATGCCTGTGTCACGTACTGTGCCTTCTTTCATGATTTGTAACCCAAGTGTTACCCATGATTAAATAATGCTATGTGAAAAGTTCTGGCGAAGGAAGGAAGGAAGACTGAGGTATAATTTTCTGTCAATGATGAGGTCATTGGAGACAGAGCACAAGCCCAGTTTTGAAAAGGCAGGGAAGAATATTAGCTATGTATTGCCTTAGGCAATCTGCAGAAAATCCCAGCCTGTATGGCCGAATGAGGCCCCCTCCCATTTGCGAGTGCAGTGTCTTGCCAATGCGCACACTCATTTGGTAAAATGGTACCAGGTGGTATCTCCTTTCAGTTTTTTTTTGCCACTCCATGTTCTCTTTACCTTTTCCTACTGCTGAATTCCAGTTCCCCACCACAATTAAATTTTACTGAATAATTTCTTTTATCTCATCATAGATTTACATCTTCATCATCAGCAGAGTTGGCAGGCATATGTGCTTGCCTGTGGTGGGCATGTGTCTTGGCTAAGATAATAGGTTCATTACACTGTTTATAGTAGTTTACCTGATTCCTATTATTTTCTACATTATTAGATCTACCCCTGAAATACCCTACTGGATGTTGTGTTGATAAGGTTTGCTTACCTACTCAGAAATCTTGTTCTTCCTGCCACTGCGCTTCATCAATTCCCATTACCATATATCTAATAGAATAAAGATGAGGTGACTTACCGAACAAAAGCGCTGGCAGGTCGATAGACACACAAACAAACACAAAACACACACAAAATTCAAGCTTTCGCAACAAACTGTTGCCTCATCAGGAAAGAGGTAAGGAGAGGGGAAGACGAAAGGAAGTGGGTTTTAAAGGAGAGGGTAAGGAGTCATTCCAATCCCGGGAGCGGAAAGACTTACCTTAGGGGGAAAAAAGGACAGGTATACACTCACACACACGCACATATCCATCCACACATACAGACACAAGCAGACATATATATTTGGTCTTTAAATATGTCTGCTTGTGTCTGTATGTGTGGATGGATATGTGCGTGTGTGCGAGTGTATACCTGTCCTTTTTTCCCCCTAAGGTAAGTCTTTCCGCTCCCGGGATTGGAATGACTCCTTACCCTCTCCTTTAAAACCCACTTCCTTTCGTCTTCCCCTCTCCTTACCTCTTTCCTGATGAGGCAACAGTTTGTTGCGAAAGCTTGAATTTTGTGTGTGTGTTTGTGTTTGTTTGTGTGTCTATCGACCTGCCAGCGCTTTTGTTCGGTAAGTCACCTCATCTTTGTTTTTATATATAATTTTTCCCACGTGGAATGTTTCCTTCCATTATATTGATATCTAATAGAATAAATATATCTAATAGAATAAATATATTAAAACTTGCAACCACAGTGAAATTATTGTAATGTCATTCATGTACTTACGGCTTTGAAAAATGAAACTGAAGAACAACTGTGGATATTGGCCTTAGAGTTAGACACTATTTGCATCAATACTTTCAAATTTTATAATAAGAAACTGTTTATAACAGGGTATTAAATTATGTAAAGCATGATAGATATGAAAAGAGTGATTCGAAGGTCTGGCCTTAGTCTTGTTCTGGACATAGTACAATGATGTGCATTACAAGGTTACAGAAATGATTAATCTATGTACCAAGTGACACAGCACAGTCGTTAAAATATTGTACCCATATTCAGCACCAGAATACAGACTCACACTGTGAATCTTAATGGACATTGTTTCTCTGTCTTGTATTTAGTTGCGTAAATCACAATTCAACTGAAGTTTATAATTATAAAAAATGAATTTTACTGGAAGTGTAAGAAGTCGAAGATCTTTGAAAAGACCTTCAGAAGATATGTTATGTAAATTCTGTAACATTCTTATTGCTTACTTATGTTGAGTGGGTATTTTGCTAGTGGTTCATATTAAAAAAAAAAAAAAAAAAAAAAAACTGACAGTCAAATGTCATGAGAATGCATTCAATGTGGAAATGTCCCATAATATTTTACTATTATTATTATTATTATTAGTAGTAGTAGTAGTAGTAGTAGTAGTAGGAGTATTAGTATTATTATTATTAGTATTTCTATTAATGTTAATAAAACATTTAATATTATATTTATGATGATTCAGAATTATTGGTCTCACTGTTAAGGCAAATAGAATTGTTGTGAACAATAAAGCTTTGTTTCAGTTGACTGATCAAAGCTGCGCAATTTATTGAGGCAAAACCAAGGATTGTGATACCACCAATTGGCTTTGGTCTGTGATTTCATCAAGAGGGTGGATATTCTTATTTCAGGCTTGTACAGTATGACAACCATTACATCACTCATTACATTCGTGAACAGACACAAATATAGTGGAACTTCATTTAATGAGCCCCTACCATATCACTACGTAAAAATAGACCTACTTAAGGAGCAATGTTTCGCATAATGATTGATGACAATTTAGTGTGTTATCACCAGCTATTTGCATGCAGCAGGGGAACGTACAACAATGTGACATCTTTCACTCTTGGCAGCGGCATATGAACGGTGTCTTAAGTATGTACTGCAGTCTAGGTTTAGCACTCTTTCTGTTGCCATCTTAGTACAGCTTGTGACCACACATTTTTCTAAACTTGTGTTCACACAGAGCTTTTTTTGTACACAAATTTTAATAACTTTCATAGAAATGTCCCTGAAGATAAAGCCACAAGAAGATGACTATAAGAGAAAGAAATGAAGCATAAAATTATTGAGAAACGCAAACGTGGTGTGACCGTTGCTAATTTAGCATGAACATACAATCAGTCTACATCAACTATTTGCACTATCCTCAAGAACAAGGACAAGATTAAGGAGATAGATGCTTCAATGTGAGTGACAAGAGTATCTAAACAATGGTTTCGTATTCTGGACAATGTCAAAAGGTAGCTCCTTATGTGGATAAATGAGAAGCAATTGCAGGGCACAACTACCAACAAGAACATCATTGTGAGAAGATGAGAATGATTTTTGCCAACGTCATTAAGAAGATGCCAGGAGCATCAGCAGCCAAAGAAGTGTTTAAGGGAAGCCGAGGGTGGTTCAAGAAATTTAAGAGAAGAATCGTGAGGCACAGTGAAGCAGCTCAGCAGTTGTCTTATGGTGAGCTACTTCCTATCCTCTTTATTATTGATTCTCAGAGCATTTGAACAAGTTATCTGTTGCATGGATTGATCACTGTGATCTCATTTCATCAATATGTTGTCTGTGACTTGTGAATAGCTGGCCACACAAGTGGATTTCCATGATGGGCCAAAACCACAGGCCGTGTCTGTGGCTATCTGTAACGGACTGTGCCTGTCGATCTGAAGCCATTCAGTTTCCACTAACATGCAGGCCCTGCCCAGTGGTTGTAGTCTCACCAGTCTACCTGCACACCAAGTCTGTTTAAGCGTGGCATAATGCAGCAGATTTTCATGGTTTATTTATGGATCCATGACTACGATGCTCCTCAGGAGGCCATGGGCAATGGACTTCAGGAATTGTGACTGTCTCACTGCAAGTAAGTTGTGCAGTGTGGTGTTTTATAGACATTTAATTTGTTCTAGTACATGTTGACATTTCAAAAGTAGTTTATATGTTAGTATGGATGATAAGAAGAAGAAAATCGTGTCAGTCACTGGGCGTTTGTACACTATGTACTCATTTATTTCTCAAAAGGAAATCACAAAATGCCTGTAAAATAATAGATATAACACAGTTGGTAATAACTGACTGTAACAAACATAGAAGAACCAACATTGTATGGGCAGTCACCTAAAGTGTTGGTTTACACAATACTTCACTGCCTTGTACACTTCTTTCAAGAGGCCTACTTTTTTATGAGGTTGATTCTGAAATCAGTAAAGGTATTTTAAATCTCTTGCGATTCCAAAGAATTGCATATTTTTGTCAGCAAATGTGTTTCGTTTTATTGAAATAAAATAACATCAGTGGACTTAATGAAACACACACCATTTAGCTCGCTTTCTCTATCTAAAAACAGTTCATTACAAAAGATGTTAATGTTAGTACTAAAGATTTATCTCACATCAGGAAATGCCATCTGCTTGCAAGTTTTTTAAAAATATTTCCTCATTTGCACTATCGTTTCTTGTACCACAGCTGCAAAGGGAGATAGTCAACTTACATCTTAACTTCCCCTTGATATCTCAAAACTGTCATGGAAAAATGGTAAAACTTGTCTGGAAATCAGGGAATTTCACTTGTGGAAACTTGTGGCAACCCTGATATACTGGTCCCAGGTTCGAGGTCGGAATTTTTGTCAATTTCATACCATCACCACAAATGTAACCTTTCTTTACTTGGCAATTAAACTGAGTAACTGAAGAAATTAATCATGATGAACATGGGTCTCATTGCAGCATGCAGCGACCTACTCGTGAACTTAATCATATCCGCAACGAACGAAAAACAACACACAAAATTAAATCTCCAGCCATAAATCTCCACTAATAGTTTCAGACCCAAAAATGAATCTGTTAGCCATAACTGCCAACATCAAAATAACAAACTGCCACAAACTTTCCCAGTACTATTCTCACAAACAGCACTCAAGAAGTCCAATGTATCAGTAAGAGAACTCACGAACAATTTAGAAACAAACATCATAGACTACAGAGCGCAACTAAATACTCCAGTATACCCTCTGCAAACACAGTCTATTTCAAATACAACAGACCACCATGATATCACACAACATAACACAGTTATGTCATGGGTCAAAGCAGTTGGATGGTACCAAATACTTTGGTTGATCCAATAACTGAATGAAAATACGTTGACTATATCCAAGGCTAATTTATTCTGTACGTATTTTTGTTTCCTTGAATACAAAGCCATGAACATCATTGCTTCTGTACACATGGTAGGGACTCTCAATTTGTAATAATTTTGTTGTTATACCAACAGTCATTCGTCATTTTCTTTCTTGAGTCAATAATTGCTTTTAGCATATGTCTATAATGCACAACAGAGCCATGGTATTAGATCCAATTTTGTCATGTCAGGATAGAATATCTCTGTTTTGAGGGAAGAGAAAAATGTGCACTTTGAGATACAGGTGATGGACAATAGTATGGAAATAATGGGAAAAATGCACGCTTGAACGTAAATGCAGGCGCTAGCTGAACTGAGACGTAGCTAATTGGAAACTCCTCCATCTGTCATGCTTTCTACTCCTACAAATAGCTAAATTTCCGTACTTTTGCTCTCTAATTTGTCCAAATCAGATGACACCCTTCACTAATTGATTAAGCCACTAATTAAGATTTTGGATAATTTACTATAATTATATTATTTTTTAGATGAATACCATACTCCTAGTTAGGGTATTTCCAACAGCGAATTATAAGATGATTCTGTGTACTTTAGTTAGACCAGGAACTCGTTATGAATTTCATCCCAGATCATCTCTTGTAAACCATTCTTAAAAACATTTGTTATGAAGTCATTAATTATTCCAACTGATTTACACTGAGGAGTGTCTATAATGTAAGGCCTTACCTTATTTATCCTAACTAACTGTACATCAATATTAGAGGGAGCATTTGTTACTGCGTGTAAAGGTTTTTCTTGCTTTGAGCTTCATCAAAGAAAACATTGTCAGTTAGAGCCCTACTGTCTTTATCCACCAGTGTTTGGAAGTTAATTACCCTGATCAAATTGTAGGGTCCCAAATAAGGTTTCCAGAGAACTTTTCCTGTAAGAAACATTCAGAAAATCTACATTGAAATAACTGTGGACTATTAACAACTTGTTGCTGTCTGACGGATAACATAATCCTCTCAAGAGTTCAGAATTTTTCAGTGGGAATCTGTTTACAGTAACAATTAAAAGTTAACTATCTTTCAGAATTAATTCACAAGCACACACTTTTATCTACTGGTCTCCACAAAATCTACTTGGTTCAGTGTATTTGATCATGGATTCTATGTTAATAGATGTAACAACTCCTCCTGAATCCTCACTGTAAATTAAAAAAGCTACTGCTATGATGCTAGTAACCACACGGATCTTGCTTTTTATGACAGTGGCCATTTACTTATTTATTTATGTTACACATCTAGTTCTGTAGGACCAAATTGAGGAGCAAACACCAAGGTCATGGAATGTGTCAGTACATGAAATTACAACATAAAAGTAATAACAGATAAAAATAAAATGTTCATGAACCCAAAAAAGTTAAGCCATAAGTTGAAGTAAATGCAGTCAACAATATAACATAGGAATCAGCTTAATTTTTCAAGGAACTCCTCGACAGAATAGAAGGAGTGACCCATGAGGAAACACTTCAGTTTTTATTTGTAAGCACATGGATTTCTGCTAAGATTTTTTAATCTTGTGGTCAGAATACCCAGACTTGAGAACGGGGGTCAACAACAGGTTAATGAACTTACACCACTTATTGCCTGAACTGACCGTTTCTGAGCCAAAAAGATCCTTTGAGAAGAGTTACCCAAAACATAATACCATATGACATAAGCAATGAAAATAAGAAAGTAGACTACTTTTCGTGTCAAACACTGACTTACTTCAGATACCATTTGAATAGTAAAAATGGCAGCATTAAGCCTTTGAGCAAGATCCTGAACGTGGCCTTTCCATGACAGTTTACTATCTATTGAACACCTATAAATTTCAACTGTTCAGTTTCATTAGTCATATTCCCATTCTGTGAAATTAAAACGTTGGGTTTTGTTGAGTTGTGTGCTAGAGACTGTAAAACCTGAACACTGATTGCTGGGGCACCCCACATTTGACCATGCCCCAGTCAGACCCCACATCACAGCCATGCTCAACACTGTGAATAATGACCTTCTACTATCTGTGTTAAAGTAAGAGGTGAAACAATTGTGAGCTGCTACTTGTATTCCATAATGGTCAACTTCAGGAGCAATATTTTGTGATTAACACAATTAAAACACATTAGTTAAATCAAAAAATATGCCTAGCTTTCTAAACCCTTTGTTCAATCCATCCAGTACTCTCTGTACGTTAAGCAGGACCACACACTGATATTGTTTCCAGAACAAATTTTCTTTCTGAATAGAATGTGCACCAATTTGAAACTCCCTGGCAGATTAAAACGGTTTGCAGGACCGCGACTTGCACGCAGCATGCTAGTCTCACCAGGTATGAAGGACAACTTGTGTGAAATTTGAGAGGTAAGAGAGATGTGCTGGCACAAGTAAAAGCTGTGAAGGCAGGTTGTGGTTCATGTTTGGATAACTCAGTTAATAGGTCACTTGCCTACTAAAGACCAAGACCCCAGGTTCAAGTCCTGGCCCAGCAACAGTTTTAACCAGCCAAGAAGTTTCAAATCAGTGCACACATTGGTGCAGAGTGGAAATTCATTCAAGATAATAGTTGTACTGTAGAAAATGAGGCTTTTTGTATTACTGATTCCATTGTAGAATGTAAGGATTAGATTAGATTAGATTATATATACTTTTTCTTCTATAGATCTATAGTGAGGAGTTCCTCAGGGATGTAGTACTTGTCATAAAACAAGAGTACATATAAATATTAACAAAAAAAGAGAGATGTTTATACTCCCTTTCAAATTTCTGAAATGAATTGTTCCTTACAGATGGGATTAAGTAAAACTGTCTTAAAGATACTGAAACAGTTTAAAAGAATGGAAGGACTTGGTCGTGGTGGGTACGACACATTTCTCCAAATTTCATTTCGTCAATAGCGTATTGCTAACTCAAATTTATTGCAATAGAATACTCAAAAAACATCCAGTAATATTCATAAACAGAAAATTCTCATCTAGTCAAGGCAATGTCACAATTAAAAGAAAAATATAATTTTAAACAGTTACATAGACATGCCTCAACAGATATAAGAATGCAAGCTGAAATAATTTTAGGGAAAGTGCTATAACAATGGTCATAGCCTCTTTAATAAAACAGTTTGCTTGAAACTCATAATCTATAAATCTCTTAGTATCCATGCATGGAAAATACTGCTGGAGAAATGAGCGCCATTAAGCTCTGTAAATGTTTTTATATACACAAAACAATCATCAGCACTTAACACAGTTACCACTTACCAAAAGCTCAAGGCAAATTATACTTATGCAATGTTGCTCATGAACTGTCATATAACTGAGTCCTGATTAAATACAGCAAACCAGCAACACTGAAGCCACTGTGCTCATTAACTCTTGAGACAATAACTGTTTTCTGAATAATAACCAAGGGAATGCAGCACTTCTACGCAGATATCAAGATACACATGGGTCCACAACCCAGAACAGACAAGTTATCAAGCTGCCTGTAAGTGACCAGGGATATTAAAGGAGCTAGTCAACAAGTCAAACAAATGACCTTAACGTATTAGGTAACTAGATTGTAACTCCCACTGTTGATAATATGGACCAAGGAGGTAGGAATGCCAGGCCTTGGAAATTGTCTCCAGGCCGAGTCAATGATACTCGCAGGTCAAAGGCTGGAGGGGCAAGCCCCGCTGCTGTTGCCACTTCATTTAGTGGTCACAACAGTCACACTGTTCGCAATGCCACTCTGCACTATGAGTGGTGGAACTGCACATGGGAGTGTTTGACTACATCGCAACAGTAATGACTTTTTGAGTTGGCACTATATTTTACTTTAAATGGTAATAGTACACTTATCAGCAACTTTAAAAGTATGATACACTGAGGTGCATATGATAATTCTTAGACTATTGTAGATATACATCATCAAACAGAAAATGTGTTTACAAGATTTATTTACGTTGATCATATTACTGTACAGAAGATGTGGAGAAGGCAGGTTTGACATAAATTCATATTATTTGATATATTAATAATACATAAGTCAATTGATTCTTCCAAGAAATTAGTCAAGAGTAGAAAGAATCCTTTCCCCCTCCTCCTAAACTTCTATAGCTACAATACCTGAAACTGTTGATAGATGATGTAGTTGTATAGAGTGTCATCGTGTTATCACTAGATAGCTGTGTAGTGCAAAATGACTTGGAGACAATCATCACTTTGCTACGAAGACTCACAGCTGATCCTCAATACTGATAAATGTAAAATGCACAAAATGTGATGAATTGTATCAAGGAAAATTCAATTAAGAAAACTAACAAATGTCAGATAGAAAGACTTAACAGTGTTTGGCTACATTATTAGTGATCAGTCTCTGGAACTGGTCTCAACCACACTTTGTCTAGATATATCTTTCTGAAGTAACTTAAGGTGGAACAACATAAATAACTGTGGAAGCACTTTCTGAACCATGACTCATTTAAAGAGTCCTAAGAAAGAGCGGTTCACATCAAAAAGAAGCCTACTATAATACCCTCGCTCCAAATATTCTTGAATGTTTAACATGAGTCAGAAGTCGGTATCGTGATGGATTAAGACAGGAGAAAGAGAAGATTGAAAGGAGAGCTGTTAGTTTCATCATTGATTGGTATAACCATTGTGGGAGCATCACAGAAGTATCCAACAAACTTGAATGGGAGATATTACATGAAAGAAATTCTGTATCACAGACAGCCCTACTCTAAAAATTAAAAGCGTCTACTTTCCAATATAAGTCATACTTCCTCCAACACATGTCTTGTGTAATTGCCACGAGCATAACATTAAAGAAATCTGGGCATATACAGAGGAATATGCAACAGCCTTCTTCCAAGCATATCATCTACAAATGATACACATACGATGAAAAATTATTCTAGTATGCTACATACCCTTTGACAACGGCCTTGCCACAGTGGATACACTGGTTCCCATCAGATCACCAAAGTTAAGAGCTGTTAGGCGTGTCCGGCACTTGGATGGGTGACCATTCAGGCCGCCATGTGCTGTTGCCATTTTTCGGGGTGCACTCAGCCTCACAATGCCAATTGAGAAGCTACTCGACCGAATATTAGCAGCTCCGGCCAAAGAAAACCATCACAACAACTGGGAGAGCGGGGTGCTGACCACACGCCCCTCCTATCCGCATCCTCAGCTGAGGATGACATGGTGGTCGGATGGTCCCGATGGGCCACTTGTGGCCTGAAGATGGAGTGCTACATACCCTCTGCTTTACCCTATATGAAAGCTTAATAATGACTAAATATGTGATAAGTATCACAAAAAGAATTTAATGAAATGGTGATAACCTCAACAATAGAAACTGTTCATGACACAGTTTAAAAAGGGGAATCAGGGAGAAGCAGCTGCCCCCCTCCCCTGCCCCCACACCTCTGAAAAAAAGGAAGATCTACACAAACCAAACCTGCATCCTGCTCCTCGCACTCAAATATATCAATTTAGTATCATTGTTGAAGAAAAGTGGATCATGTAATGGATACTGACTAATAGTGAGTGTAGAGTACACCCACAACCATTTGCCATGAAACCTAAAAACTGTTTCACCACCCACTGCAAAAGTAATGGTGGTTCGAGAACTATTGTGATTGAAAATGCTTTGCAGTTTCTTAGTTTTGGTTTATTGTGTGTATTCAAACATTATGGTAATTATGACAACATTGCTAATCCGGAGAAAATAAGTTGTTATTATATCAAGTAATTATATGGATCATGGATAATATTTAGAGACTGTCATTCTAATTATATGTATTAAGCGATCATCTAGAGTGTAAAAATGTCGACTGAACATATCAATACACAACAAGTTGAGATTTGGTGCTTGAGAACAGACCCACTTACTAAGATAATTGACCAATACCAGGCAAAAAGTGTTAACAAAATGCCCTTGAATACAGTAGCAGTATTTGGGATATAAAAAGCTGCTGCTGAGAGCCATATGAATGAAGACATCATGAAGAAAATTCACATTGTCCATCTAATTGAGAAAGGAATACGTGAAGCAAAAAGTAGCTCTGCTGAAAGGGTTCAAACTATATAAAGATTTTTCTACAATACACGATAATTATTGACAGATACAGTTTGTCACAGTATCACACTGTTCCTGTGATGAGAAGGAAGTGCAGCTGCACAGTTTACCAGATATTTGAAACAAAGTTGTAACTAACAACAACCAATATTATGTGTCACACCAAATGACAATCAATGCAAAATTCACATTACTTGTTTTATATAAGCAAAAGAATTTATTTTCTAAATGAAGGACAGAGTCACATTTCATTGCAATAACATTAATCTAGCTATAGCCTGACAGGATTTTTCCAGTTCTAAATATCTGCAGAATTATGGTTCAGTGAGGCAGGGCAAAACATTTCTCAGCAGCACCCTTAGCTAATACAAAGGTAAATAAAAAATAGAAAAAATGTGTTTTGCATGAACAAATGAAAACAGTATGTACCTAACACCAACGCGTGTAAAATTGCTGTCACATGGAAGTAGAAATAGCTGTCACTGCCCCATTAAGTAAAGTTTTGCAAAGCTAAAAGGTCACATTACTCCACAATTGTAACATTGGAAAACAATGTGCTCTAATGTATGTTCTGCGGTTAGGAGAAGTCAGACTAACAGACAGCCACTACTTGTGCAATACTGAGCAAGAAACGTAATTGAAAGATTTACAAGTGTGTGAAACACATTAAAATGGAATGCACAATTGTAGCAGACAAAAGGTAAATTGGCTGTCCAAAAAAACCCACAAGGAAGCAAATATCCATTGCATGGGTGACGTTATCTGAGACAATTGAATAATCGCATTAGACCATGTAGTGGAACATTCGGAAATTTGCTTATGTATTTACATGCCATCATGTGTAAGTCTTTTCATCTAATGACTATGGTAATCCACACAGCCTACTATAGAAAAAAAAGGAAGGTGTACTAGTGTGGGCATCCACAGGAACTTTTCCACAGGAGGGGGTGAGGACAAGACTCGAAAATTACCATTTTCCATATAAATGAACTAGTCAACAAAAAACTTTTATCCCATAGAATTGATCATTATTCAGTAAGTAGTGGTTTTAGATAGACTCTGGTATGAATAAAAACTCTGTACTCAAGATTACACAAGGGGGCCAAGATTACACAATGGGGGTGGGGGCAGTTGAGCAGAAAAAAAAGTCTCAGTTATTAAATAAATTGTACTTTTCTCTCACTCTCACTCACTCTCTCTCACTCTCTCTCACTCTCTCACTCTTTTTAGTGCATGTTGGAAAGTAGGCATGCCACAAACATTTGGTGCTGAAAATGGCAGTGAACCAGTTAGTCATAGAAAATTTTGTGTGTGCCAAATTTTCCCTTTACCAGTCCATAGTGTGTGTACAAAGAGCTTCCCCTGGCAAGTTTTGCAAGATACCACCAGTGTACTACAACATAGTAAAGTGTTACAAGAAATTAGAGGAGGCTGGTTATGCAATGCAAAATGTTTGGACCAATTGGGCTTGTCGGAGCAGACAGTGGGCTGTGGGAAAAACATGATATTGCAAAGTGCCACAAAGTCTACCGATCGAGCTGGTGCATAATTGAACATTCCACAGACAACAGTATGGAAAATGCTTCAAAAGCAGTTAAGAAAGAGGCCCTGAAGATTGCATCTCCTGCAAGCCATGTCATGATGACAAATTGCAGTGCCTGCAGATCTGCTCTGATATGCAGAAATGTCTTGAAAATGACAGCTTTGCAAACAAATTAATCTTTAGCAATAAAACCACTTTTCATCTTTTGGGAAAGGTAAACAAATACAACATATGCATCTGGGGAAGAGGGATGAATATCTGACTGTCCAAAGTATCTGAGATTCCAGGAAAGCTAACATGTTCTATGCTACATACAACAAGAGACCCATCCTCTTCACTGAGAGAACTGTCAATAGTATCACCTTTCTTGGCATGCTGCATTGTGACTCATGACCCAAATCGATACTGATAGCAGGGATTTCATCTATCAAGACAATGCCCCTTGACATTCCCACAACCATGTATGAGACTAACTGACAGATGGGGTTCAGCCACTGACTTAGTGCTACTCCAGTGGCTACCGTGGTTGCTGCACTTAAATTTTCCTTTTTTCTTGTGGGGTCACATAAAGGATAGCATGTGTCTTCCACCACTACCACAGAACCTCAGAGACTTGAGACAACAACGTCACAGCAGCTCTTCTTCCATCACTCATGATATGCTGTGTTGATTACACTGCAGAATTGGACTATCTGCTAGATTTGTGACTTGATGGAGGGTGGACACATACATTTTCTGATAGTATCTGGACATTCCTGTGTAATGCAATTTGAAAACTAAATGACACAAGAGGTCACCCACCAATACAAAAGGAGGTGTATGTAGGATACAGTAACAACGGAATGAGTCAGTCAGGAGAATTCATTGACACTGAATATCACCTAAGCAACAAATCCATCAGTGACATTTCAGTCCCTCTAAAGCTGTATGAGTTGACTATTGGTGATATAATTGTAAACTAGAAACATCAAAAACCACCACAATGAAACCAAGACCAGGCAGATATCATGTAATGATGGTCGGGGACTGTGAAGCGAAGGGTGATAGTAAAAAATCACCTGAACTCAGCAGAAGGTATCACCTATGGGGAATTAAAAAGAACAGTGTAAAATATCCAATTGGGTCCACATGAGCACAATTTCTGTAGTCAGTGGCTCTGGATGGGGGATGACTGGAAATGAGTGATGAGTGGTAAGTTTTGGATTTGGGGAATGCTTGGAGAATGTTACCTGCCTTCATGTGTAGTGACAAATGTAAAGTAAGGGGGAGATGGTACTATGGCGAGAGTGTGTTTTATGTTTTAGGGTGTGGTCCTCTTATTACACTTAAGAAAATGCAGAAGAACATCACATAATTTAACAGCATTGTATATTGAGTACAGTAGAGGAGCAGTCCGGAGAAGATTCTATCAGCATGACAATGCACCTTATTGTAAAGCACATCTGCGAGGCAGTAGTTTGTGGACAATAATTTCTGAAATGGACTGGCGTGCCCAAAGTTCTGACCTGAACTCAATGGAATGTCTTTCAGATTAGTTACAATGTTGACTTCGCTCCAGACCCCAGTAGCCAACATCACTAATGCCTCTTGTTTAACCTTTTGAGGAAGAATGGACTGCCATTCCACCACAGATATTCAGACACCTCATTGATAGTGTTCTCAGTAGAGTTGAAGCCATCACAAGGCGCAGGCTGCTAACACCATATTAATATCCACTAATAGCTGTCCGAATACGTACTTTTGACCAGATGTGAACATATATAAACTTTGTAAAAAAAAATTGCAAGAGTTTGGACTTCATAATTACTCTTTATTTTATCTCTAATGTGTTCTGATGTCAGAAGAATCAGATGTATATGTCAAAGGAAGTCACAACTGAATTACTCCATTTAACTGCATTATCTGTCACTGGTCCCTGACACACAAATATTCCTAAACCAACTTATATCTTTGATATTTAATAATATGTAGCTAATAATCTAACAACAATCATTAAATGTGTCTCATAATTTGATTTATCTCCCTTTTTGTGAACTAGTTTTGAATTAAGTACTGCAATGATACATCAGTTTTGTATCCTGATCAGTACAGTAAAAATTTTCTAATCATCTATTGCATATCTAAGCATCACATCTTGCTATCAGGCCAAGGGCTGTCTAAACCCAAAGTTAACTCTGGTGGTACACAGCGTTCTCCACATCTCATATGGGCTGTTTCCCAGATTAGATACCACTAAAAATTTCCTTGTCAAGTGTCTTTAGCAATTCTCAGCACATGTCTGTTACATTAATTTTCTTGGGTCTGCAGGGAGTTTCAGACCAGAGAAACACACACTTTTTATCCATACCTCTGGCACAGTCCAATCGATGCCAGTTAATAATGTAATAATGGAAGTTGTTTAGGAAAATGAATGCCCTAAGGTGAATTCCAACAGTGAAAAACTACAAACACTTGTGGAGACCTGATATGTATGGAATCTCCGGTACTATATTAAAGACTTGTCTGTAAAATTGCTCAGCCACTGACAATTGAGTAATAAAAAAAAAGTGCCTCCGTGCTGGGGAATTTCCAGACTCTCTGAAAGTACCATGTACAGTACCAGTTTACAAAAAACATAATCCACATGAAGTATCAAGTATATGAATAATACCAGTAATAGCTAAGGTGATAGAGTCCATAACGAAAGGTCAGCTTATTAAATTGTTTTTCAAAGGAGTAACCTCTTTTGTGATGCGCAGCATGGCTTCCGGCACGACAAGTCGGTGACAAAAGAAGTACTTCACTTAGTTACAAATATAAATCAAGCAGAGTCTATCACTGATACTCTGTGACCTTAGTAAACCATTCAATTGTATCCCATGTAAGGTCCTACTCAGCAAACCAAAACCATATGGCATTGGGGAACTGTTCTGGAAGCACTCGAATCCTACCTGAATAAAAGAGGACATTGTATCCGTGCAAGGAAGAGACTCAGTTGAAATGAAGTTACAACACGGTGTGCCACAGGGATCGATAATAAGGCCTCTGTTATTCTTAATTTTTGTTAATGTTGTTGGCTCCAATGGGCACACCTTGCAGTTTGTGGATGATACAGCTTTGTCCTCAAAAGAGGAGGATGTAGTTCAAACTGTTCAACAAGCAGAAATTCTGTTCAGTATGGCCAAGGCCTGATTTATCATGAACAAAGTGAGAACTGTTGAAGACATAACATGGAGGATGATATGCAGCCTCAGTAATACTGGAGCCCTAGGTGACACAGCAGCTGTTAAGCATCTTGGCTTTTTCTTTGATTCTTGTTAACCTGGCAACAGCAGACTAAACATTATCTACTAACAGTATTCTATGCAATGTTCTACAGCCACATCGGCTATGGTCTAACACTGTGGGGCATTTTGCAGGCTTAAAGAATGTGTTTCTGTTATTATTTATTATTTACATTTTATGGCCTTCATTGGACCACTCTAGCCAACTTTATACAAAGAATTTTTCAGTTTCCTGTCAGCCCAGTACCACTTCATTCTCTCGGATCTCATCCTTCTTTCTTCATTGGAAATCACCCTTCCTACTGTCTGTTTGTTGATTGTCATTTGCAGTCTGGTTAGTTTGTCTGCGAGTTTCCTGATTTTGTCAGTTTTCTTTCTTAGGTCTTCCAATGTAATCTGTAGCTCATCCATATCTTCCTTGATTTCTGTAATCCACATAATGTTGCACTTACTATTCCACAATTTTTCTATTATGTGCTTTTATTACAAAAGAAAACGACGATGTCGTTACCTCGGGCAAAGAAACTGACCCTTGCTAATTTTTTCAGTCAGTACACACTGACAAACCACTATTTCCCGGTCCTGCCTCTAATTCACAGTATAATCACACAAACTGTCAACCAGATATCTGTAAGATCGTGTTCTGTATGGAAGATGGGATTCTGGTCAACAGGCAACCATGCCAACAATGATGTCAGGGCACCTGTGAATGAGGTAGTGTCTGCCGGGTAGCCCCACATCCACAATTGCTGTGTAAACAGCCACAGACTGCGCAATATGGCAAAAAGAAGATGCCTAGCAGCCTCTCTGCAGTAGAGGGCCCTAGAAAAAAAAACAAGCAAGACAGTCACAAACAGATGTCGCTTGATGGCTTAATGTGAATCATTCTGTTGTTTCTCAGATGTGGTGACAGTTTATAGGACCAAAACACTATCCTTAAGTCCAGGGCAGGGCCGACCACATGTATCTTCAGAATAGAGGACCATTGTGGCTGTAAGGGCACGTCAGTACTGCCTTAGTGCTGCCTGTCAGCTGTGAGCTCGCAGCATCCACTGGATGTGTTGTATCAAGGCAAACAGTGTGCAGAAGGCTGTGGGAGAGTGGCCTTAATTGTCGAAGACGTGCTGTATGTCTACCTCTGACGTGTCTTCACAGAAGGAAACATCTAGAGTGGAGTCATCAACACGCCACCTGGATGGTCGAACAGTGTTGTTTTCACAGATGAGTCCCAATTTAGTCTGGAGAGTGATTCTTAATGTATTCACATCTGGAGGGAATGTGGTACATGATTGAAGAAACCAAAAATTGTGAAAGAGACCGATATCGAGGAGGATCCCTAATGAAGTGAGCAGGGATTATGTTTACCACTTGAACCCCTCTTCATGAAATTGTATGGGTGAATTGGCAAGCTTTAACTGCTCTCAGGTATTGTGATGAGACCTTGGGACCTCATTTTTTGTTGTTATGAGATCTGTGGCTCGGACTTCGTATTGATGGACGATAATGCTCAACCTCATAGAGAATGGGTGGTTGATGTTTTCTCCAAAACAGAAGATATTGCACACATGGTATGTCCTGCTCACTCTCCCAATTTGAATCCCATAGATGGTGTCTCGGATGCACTAAGGAGATGGCTTGCATCACGACAGCATCCACCAGCCACTCTCCATGACTGCGAACAGCTCTGCAGGGAGAATGGGCTTTATTACAACATGAGACTGATGATATCATTCACAGCATGTCCCATTATTGTCAGGCCTTTATTGCTGCCAGAGATGGTCACACCCCATACTGAGCACGCTAACCAGTTGTCGGAACATGTGTGCAAATATATTATTAAGTTAGAAGAAAATTAAGGACTTTTTGTCTACCGTTATGCTTGTTGCAGTAGCTTACATTTTATATTCTTGCATTGTTTCCACTTTACTATCTCCTATTTATACTTTTTTGTGGCAAGATAAACACAACCTTGCAAAATTTCTGTTTATCACTTTAATTTTGTGCGCCAGTGTATTTTCAGGTGCCTCGTACACACAAAGACAAATCATGAGACCAACAGGAAGAGAAATGGAGTTCATCAACACACTACTCACAATGAAGACATTACAGACAGGACAAAACAAAAAATCGCAACGATGGCTGTAAAATTATTTACTAAGGATTTTCAGTAATTACAAATTGAGGAATTTAGAGCTAACATTCTTGTACATTAAAAGAGAAACCTAAATAAACTTAATACAGTATTAAAGAATACTTGTCTGGTATGGAACAGTGTCAACTTGAGCTGCAACTCAACTCAGTGCTTAGTATTGTAAAGCATATTGTAATCTAGTTCTTAACTTTCTATTTTATACTTTGTGAGCACTAGCACAACGAGTTGTTCACATGATATTCATTGGAATGTTGCCTGCACACACGTGCCACATCAGTGCTCTTGGAAGAGAGCTGTGGTGGTGCCATCATTGTTCCCGCGTAGTGATTTGCAAAAATAAGGTGGGGGTGGGGGGGAGATTCAAGCAGTGATTAAGTACTACATACAGAAAGGCCTGAAATCAAAGGACATTCATGGCAATTTCCAGAATACACTGGCAGACTCTGCTGCTTCATATTCAACTGTTGCCAAGTGGACAAAAGAAATTAATGTGGTCGGCCACGATGTGTCACTACTCCAGAAATCATTGCGAAAGCACATAAAATGGTCATGGAGGATTGCCGATTGAAAGTGCGTGAAATAGCACATGCTTGCCAAATGTCATCTGAAAGGGTATATCACATTTTATCTCAAGAATTATAAATGAAAAAATTATCTGCAAGATGGGTGCCGTGACTTGGTGCACTCCCGCACAAATGTGCTGTTGCCATGGCAAAATTACATGAACTAAGGTGTAAATTGTTGCCACACCTGCCTTATTCACCTGATACGGCTCCATCAGACTTCCCAAAACTGAAAATTTTTCTTGGTGGATGAAGATACACTTCAAACGAAGAATTGATAGCCAGAGTTGACAACTATTTTGCAGGCCTGAGGAAACTCATTTTCGAGATGGGATCAAGGCACTGGAACAACATCGTTGGACCAAGTACATTAATCTACAATGAGACTACATTGAAAAATAAAAAATTTTCAATGATGTAAGTACTTTTTTCTATTCTGTTCCGAGAACTTTTCAAACCACCATCGTAAATTGGTATTTGCACATAATCAATTACGTTACTCCCAGCCAAACACACAGTTTCTAACTGCAGTACCTATATTGTGGTGTTAAACTTTTAACATACTTCTTAATGAGCGGATTATTATAGCATTTTAAATTTTCATATTTGGTCAATAATTATGTCTGCATTTTACATCCTCCCTACGTCAGACATCATTAGTTATTTTACTGTCCATATACTAAAATGTATCAACGGCTTTTAATGTCTCATTTCCTAATCTCTTTCCTTCACCATCACCTGATTTGATTACATGCCATCACCCTTGTTTTACTTTTGTTTATCTGTATGTTATAAACTCTTTCCAAGACACAGTCGATTTTCTTCAACTGCTCTTCCAAGTCCTTTGCTATCTCTGACAGAATTACAATTGTTGGTTGGTTTGTTGGTTGGAGGGGACCAAACAGTGAGGTTATCAATCCCATCGGATTGGGGAAGGATAGTGAACAAAGTCGGCTGTGTCCTTTTCGAGGGACCAGCCCGGCATTTTCCTGAAGTGATTTATGGAAATTGTGGAAAACCTAAATCAGGGCTGGATGCGGGTTTGAACCATTGTCCTCCCAAATGAGAGTCCAGTGTGCTACCCACTGTGTCACCCCACTTGGTAGAATTATAGTGTCATTTTCTCCTAATACACATTATTAAAGTGATCCAGAAGTAAGTCTCATAATTATCAATGAAAGTAGTTTATCACTACTCAGTTCATTCCTCATCCCTGAGATAGCTTTCCTTTATGATGAAATTTACAGGAAACAACATGTGACTGGATGAAAAAGTAAGTCATTAGTAGCAGGTCTTCTGCATAAGTGACACAGCCCATTAATTCTGGCATGGCTGTCTTTTTTCCCTTAAAAAAGAAAAAACAGGGTTGTATGCCTAGACCCCAAAATACGACCCTGCTGACACCCTTTCCTTATTGCTTGCTGCATAACTTTATTTGAGCAAGTAAGTGTGGTCCACAATTGCTACAATAGTCCCTGTGACAACAAGGCACCATACACAGATTATCCAATGCTCCTGCTATTACCACAATTATTCAGATGGCTTAAATACCTGCTGTCTTTTACAGTGCTCGCTGCTTGACTGATGGCATCTCCTGTCAGTTTTCCTTTCTTAAGCCTATACTGATTTTCATAGAGTCTCAACCCCCCCCCCCACCCCCCCTCACCCCGATTTTTATTAAGTTACTGGAATGTCATATCTGTCAACAGGACTTTGCTACTATAGGATCCTTGTCATACCCTTTCTTAAGGGTGATCTCTTGCCCTTCTTTTATATGTTGGAGTATTATTAGTTCTAAGTGTGATCATTAAATTGACTCATTGATTGTATCAATTAGATCTGGTCTCTTAGCATCAGTGTCGTCTTTTCCACAATATAGAGTGTGCAGTGGCATTCATAGTCACAGTATATTTTCTTCTGCCTGCTACAAGAATCACAGTTTTGATATGGTCTAAGCAGTCATTTATGTCATCCTTAATATTAGAAATAAATTTTTGTTATTACCATTTCTGTTGTGGCAATAACTTCCCGACTGTGCTTTTCTCAAAGTTGATCCATCTTTGGAACCATCAAATTCCTTTGGGGTCCAGACCTTCCAGTGTCACCATTGTTGTAGCACTTGATAGATTTACAATTTTACTTTTTCTAGTATTTGGTTTCTGATTTATGCTACGTAATTGTAGCACTCTTCACAGAATTTAAGTGTACTCCAAACAATATTTGATTTGAACTGAGCCATTTTAGTGCATTTGTACTTCCCCTTTGTAATCAGTATTGAGAGAAGTAAAATGTTAAAAAAACCCATTAACCTGAAGAGGATCTCTGTACACCTCATCCAGATTGTATGTAACATTTTGCATTGTGAATACTCTAAGCTGAAGATCAAGAAGCTATTTCATATCCTGAGGTAAGTTGTTCTGTTTAGCTGAATCCCATCCATCACCTCTAGCACTGGAAATGTGACGAACATAGCCAGAGGATGACCTTATGTCACCACATGTCTCACTACAGTAAGGAGACTGCACATTTCCTGTATAATAGCTAACCTTGTAGCATCCTCAATTCGATTTTAAATTTCGTTTGGAACACTATGTTCTTGTAAAACGTGAACATTGAGTTCAAGTAGACAGAGTTTAGCTTGAGGAGAAACCCAAATTTTTACTTAACTGAAGGATAGGATACTTTCTCTATAGCTTCTTTGTCATCACAGCTAAACCATCATCTTATATAGCTTCACTCCTTATCAGACCCGTAACTTCCAGCTTCGGTGTTGAACTGCCCTCAGCAGCCCTAGCTTTGTCCCACACCACAGGAGATGTACAGCTCTGAGTTGCACTACACAACTGAACTGCAACTCTGAGAGATGCACAGGGATGTGTCTCACAGAGACCACACAGAGACCTTATTCTGGAAAAAGATCTTGATATTTGTCCAACCATGAATGATGTTATGAACGACACAGTGCATGAAGCAAAAAATTGTGAAGTTCCTGTGCCCCTGAGAGCTACAACAGCAAGAATCACTTCTCAGTTTTTGGCATCAGTTTTTTTTAGGGATCAGGATTCTTTATTTACAATAATATGCAGTCAAATTACCAACAAGTTTTACATCAAGATCTAGATGAAGCTGTTTATGTGTGGTGTAATGGATCAGAAATGTAGAACTTGTTGGTGATTTGACTATATATTATCATAAATATAAAACCCTGATCCCCCCAAGAAAAAAACACTATACATTGTTCATTGCCAAAAGGCAAGAAGCGATTCTTGCTGTTGTAGCCCTCGGGGGCACTCTGGGATGCTCTCCGTATGAGGCACCCCTGTGCATCTCTGAGTGTCGCAGTTCAGTTACTGTACACATCACTGAGTTGTATTCAGTCAGTTTAGCATGAGTAGAAACCCTAATTTTATTTAACTGTAGGAGAGGATACTTCCTCTTTCGCTGTTTTGTCATTACATCTAATCCGTTGTTTCTTGCTATGCTTTGTACAGCACTGTCTTGATTTACATCATCTTGGTTAGGTTCCAGTGGCACCTCACATTTTATGAAATAATATATTGAGCATCACCTGTCTACTCTGATTTTTATTTCCTTCTATCAATGTGATCCTCTCCCCCCACCCCAAGAGATAAAACTTGCAGTGATTTAAAGGGGGGAGCATTGGGTCATATGATGCTAATGATAATTGTATCCTGAAAAACATTATGAATTTCATGTAATGAAAAGTTGGCTGTATGTGCCATCACAGAGTCCTGCTGAAAGTTTATAAAAGCAAGTTTTCTAGTTCTCTCTCAGTTAATGGGAAAAGGGGGGACAGTAGCAACAATGTTTTCCACATCTCTCTCACTGTTAATTGTTCCCTGGAAAGAACAAGGCCTAACACACCACACTACTGTTTTTTGATCATGTTACATTAGGCTTTTCAGAACTCAGTGGTTATATGGGAATTAACATATCTACATAGGTGGAACAATGGTTTTTCCAAAATTGCACTGCAATTATTTTATAGGGTTATAAATTCAGTAACTTCATAAACATTTGAAAAGAGCCAGAGGAAATTCCCATTTGCTGAGAAATATGTCGAACTGAATTCTTGGAAGAATTTTCTAGAGCATGTCCAATTTTATCCAGAGGTCCTCCTGTGATTACTGTACATGGTTGTCTCTGTTTTCTGTCAATAAAACTTCCTGTTTCATGAAATTTGTTTATCAGTCAATGAATTGTACTCCGATTAAGATACTGAACATCAAGAAAACTCTCTTCAAGTAATCTTCTTACTGCACACACTGATTCTGCATGCACATATGGATCATACATAAATACTCTTTGGTGAATACAGTACTTGTATTTTCACTTTTCATTTTAAACACTTTCGCTCAGTACACTGTATTACATTGCCTATCAAACATTCAAACATGTGCAACCTGCACAAGATTTCTACACGAACAAAGGCCCCACAGAAGAAGTTTACTCCCTGCCAGTGCCACCACCAGCTGGCTACTGGCATGGGGGGGGGGGGGGGGGAGAAGCCCACCGTGTGGTTGCGTTAAGGATTGATCACACTGTATATTCAAACAGATTGAAATGATGAAGTCAAAGTGAATTAAATATGGTAGTTTTAAAGAATATAACATCAATAATTGAACAACATTGGGGAGAGGCTACAACCCTGTCTCACTCCCTTCCCAACCACTGCTTCCCTTTTATGTCCCTCGACTCTTATAACTGCCATCTGGTTTCTGTACAAGTTGTAAATAGCCCTTCGCTCCCTGTATTTTACCCCTGCCACCTTCAGAATTTGAAAGAGAGTATACCAGTCAACAATGTCAAAAGCTTTCTCTACATCTACAAATGCTAGAAATGTAGGTTTGCCTTTCCTTAATCTAGCTTCTAAGATAAGTCGTAGGGTCAGTATTGCCTCACGTGTTCCAATATTTCTATGGAATTCAAACTGATCATCCCCGAGGTCAGCTTCTACCAGTTCTTCCATTCGTCTGTAAAGAATTCACGTTAGTATTTTGCATCGGTGACTTATTAAACTGATAGTTCGGGAATTTTCACATCTGTCAACACCTGCTTTCTTTGGGATTGGAATTATTACATTCTTCTTGAAGTCTGAGGGTATTTGGCCTGTCTCACACATCTTGCTCACCAGATGGTAGGGTTTTGTCAGGACTGGCTCTCCCAAGGCCGTCAGTAGTTCTAATGGAATGTTGTCTGCTCCCGAGGCCTTGTTTCGACTCAGGCATTTCAGTGCTCTGTCAAACTCTTCACACAGTATTGTATCTCCCATTTCATCTTCATCCTCTTCCATTTCCATAATATTGTCCTCAAGTACATCACCCTTGTATAGACCCTCTATATACTCCTTCCACCTTTCTGCTTTCCCTTCTTTGCTTAGAACTGGGTTTCCATCTGAGCTCTTGATATTCGTACAAGTGGTTCTCTGTTCTCCAAAGGTACCTTTAATTTTCCTGTAGATAGATACTATCTTACCCCTAGTGAGATAAGCCTCTACATCCTTACATTTCTCCTCTAGCCATCCCTGCTTAGCCATTTTGCACTTCCTGCCGATCTCATTTTTGAGACTTTTGTATTCCTTTTTGCCTGCTTCATTTACTGCATTTTCATATTTTCTCCATTCATCAATTAAATTCAATATTTATTCTGTTACCCAAGGATTTCTACTACCCCTTGTATTTTTACCTACTTAATCCTCTGTTGCCTTCACTACTTCATCCCTCAAAGCTACCTATTCTTCTTCGACTGTATTTCTTTCCCCCCGTTCTTGTCAATTGTTCCCTTATGCTCTCCCTGAAACACTGTACAACCTCTGCTTTAATCAGTTTGAAAGGGTACAGTACCGCCCGACATTGAAAATAGGTACAACATACTTCATTATTTTTGTCAGAACAACACATTTTTTTGTAAAATAACTCAATTTCAATTAATACAGTGAAGCCGGATACCAGTGTGGGAAAGAATGACAATTTATTTATTTTATTGATCACATGTGCACTCCCACAAAGTAAATCCCTACATCCAGTTTGGTGAGATCTGTGAAATGAATGAATGTATGGTCGTCTGCTAACCGTAGATAGTGAATATGAATATATGATCATCTTTGAGACGATCCTTTGGCCACCTTTGGTGGGACCAAAGAGATGAAATTTACCTGAGCTTTGAGCACCTGAAATGTGGCTGACCAATACGGTAGCAAGGTGCTCCCCCACTTCAGCAGAGGTGCGAGAGGACCTGAAGAACGGCCATGTTTCAGCACTCTGCCGCTGGATCTTGTGCTGTTAAGACCTGTCTTAGTTGTGCTCCGTAAAGACAAAAGAGTGGAGACATGGTATGCATGTGGAATATTTAGGAGTAGTTTGAAATAATAATTTCTCTATTTCAGGAACTTTTGTGGGGAGAATTAAATGTCAGGCAGGTAATATTAATGGGATCGTAGTAATCTTCAGAAGTGACCAACGATCACAATGAAACCACGTGTAGCAATAAGTTGAAATACTTCCGTGCGCTTAAGTTAAGCTGAATTACTAGCGTGTGTACAATAAGTTGAAATATTTAAGAAATGGTGTGTGCAGGACTTGAAATTAGAGACGAGTACTTCCACGTGGTGAGTACTGTGTGAGTCTCAATCTGTGTATGAGACAGAGGATAAAGAGAAGTACTCGTCCATGGTATCAGTTGAGGACTCGGGTGTGTGATGAATATGTTCTTAATATTACTTTGTGTGATATGATTCCGTGTGACGCTAGATTCAAACTCTGAGAGAGAAGCAAGGTGAGTCAGCCATCTATCCAGCAATGCCACTTGGCTTGCATTGCACAGGAAGACGTGCATATATCTCCAGAGTTCATAGTAGGAAAGTAGAATTACAAAGTGGGGCAGTGTCGTGTGAAACTGGGATAAATACTAATTGAAGTGGGAAAGCTGAAAGTGATAGTGTTGTGACTATTTATTGTATTGTATTCCATGTTGTAGTGTGGTGTATGTCATGTAATTTGTGTATGTGTGGTTTGCATGGGAGAATAGCAAGGTAGTTTCAAAAGATTAGTGGGTTATGCTTGTTCCTACTGTACCACTCGATCTGGAGGAAAGTTTCGTAATGATGATTGTGAGAGTCGAAGTGTGAGATATAATAAAAGATCCACCATCCTATCCAGAAAGTGCTCTGTAGCATTAAATAATTACGAGACCATAATATAGAGATTCACCAATGTAAAGCCATGTCCACTGGGCAGAATTTCTCATGTGTTATTGTTGTAGGTTATAGAATTTGTGTGTTTAGGTTATAGAATTTATCGGAATAAATAAGATAGTGAAAGGAAAAAGATTGGTGGCCTTTTCCTTCGAATTGTATGTTGTCATGATATCCAGAATTTATAATGTGTGCGCCACTCATATTCAGTGCGATGGCCACGTGTTGATAAAAGCCGTTAAATAAAAAAAAGAAAGAAAATGTGGTATTGCCAGTGCATAGTGAACAGTCAGAGTTCTGTAAATTACTGATAGTCAGGATTGCGTTTCCGTTGCGTATTATTCATACAGGAGGATAATTTGTAACTTAATTGTGAGTATGAGAGTTCATGTTACTCGATAAATAAGAATGAATCCACTCGCTTGGCAGACCACTCATCTTGCAGGCCTGACTGCTTGATGCCACAGTATGAGCAAGGCATGTGGGTGCCTCTCAAGTTTATCCAGGTCCCATCTCCTTAAATTCCCATGTTTTTGCAGTTTCTTCAGTTTTAATCTACAGTTCATAACCAATAGATTATGGTCAGAGTCCACATCTGCCCCTGGAAATGTCTTGCAATTTAAAACCTGGTTCCTAAATCTCTGTCTTACCATTATAGAATCTATCTGAAACCTGTCAATATCTCCAGACTTCTTCCATATATACAACCTTCTTTTATGATTCTTGAACCAAGTGTTTGCTATGATTAAGTTGTGCTCTGTGCAAAATTCTACCAGGCGGCTTCCTCTTTCATTTCTTAGCCCAAATCCATATTCACCTACTACGTTTCCATCTCCCTTTTCCTACTAATAAATTCCAGTCACCCATGACTATTAAATTTTCGTCTCCCTTCACTATCTGAATAATTTCTTTTATTTCCTCATACATTTCTTCAATTTCTTCGTCATCTGCAGAGCTAGTTGGCATATAAACTTGTACTACTGTAGTGGGCATGGGCTTCATGTCTCAATCTGTACACTGAGCAAGCAGTGAAGGAAACAAAAGAAAAATTCGGAGTAGGTATTAAAATCCATGGGGAAGAAATAAAAACTGAGGTTCGCCGATGACATTGTAATTCTGTCAGAGACAGCAAAGGACTTAGAAGAGCAGTTGAACGGAATGGATAGTGTCTTGAAAGGAGGATATAAGATGATCAACTACAAAAGCAAAACGAGGATAATGGAATGTAGTCGAATTAAGTCGGGTGATGCTGAGGGAATTAGATTAGGAAATGAGACATTTAAAGTAGTAAAGGAGTTTTGCTGTTTGGGGAGCAAAATAACTGATGATGGTCAAAGTAGAGAGGATATAAAATGTAGACTGGCAATGGCAAGGAAAGCATTTCTGAAGAAGAGAAATTGTTAACATTGAGTATAGATTTAAGTGTCAGGAAGTCATTTCTGAAAGTATTTGTATGGATTGTAGCCATGTATGGAAGTGAAACATGGACGATAACTAGTGTGGACAAGAAGAGAATAGAAGCTTTTGAAATGTGGTGCTACAGACGAATGCTGAAGATTAGATGGGTAGATCATATAACTAATGAGGAGGTATTGAATAGGATTGAGGAGAAGAGAAGTTTGTGGCACAACTTGACTAGAAGAAGGGATTGGTTGGTAGGACATGTTCTGAGGTATCAAGGAATCACCAATTTAGTATTGGAGGGCAGCGTGGAGGGTAAAAATCATAGAGGGAGACCGAGAGAAGAATACACTAAACAGATACAGAAGGATGTAGGTTGCAGTAGGTACTGGGAGATGAAGAAGCTTGCACAGGATAGAGTAGCATGGAGAGCTGCATCAAACCAGTCTCAGGACTAAAGACCACAACAACAACAACATCAATAATACAAAACTAAATCAAAAATTTACTCAAGCTACCACTTATTTTCAGGAAAGAAACCAGTCTCCTGAAACAGAAAGAGGATGTAGCATGTGACTCAACCTTTTTTTTTATGTATAAATGTTTTACTAACATCTCAAATATTTTATCATCATTTCTAACATTATTATGATTATTATTATCCACTGTCCAGTTTATCAGCCATAAGATAATCCATTCCTGACAAACACTTTCCACAGTGAAAGATGATAGTATCATTCTCGAATTTTCAGTCCTGCTTATGAAGTCCTCTGGGGCTCCCGTCCATTAAGGCCACAGATCAAAGTTCTTATATTCCATGTACAAATGACCTAGTTCTGGAAATGAGATATTGATGTTTGTCAAATCATGGATGTTATTATGACTGACACAGTGCATGAAGCAAAAAAATTGTGTAGTTCTTATTTTGTCCTCCAGCAGAGTCTCAAAATACATGGAGCTATTCAACATTGTCATTTGCACAGTTAGTAATGAAACGACAAAGAAATAATGCTACCTCATTAGGACCTTTCTTGCTAATATCTTCATGGTACACATAGAAAAGTGACTGTCCTTTGGAGATAATGTGGATGTTAAATGAATACATTGATAGCTGACATTTATGCTACACATCATTCATAGTTATGTTTGGTATTCAAACTTTTTTGCAAAATCCATGCAAACTGTTTCCATCATCTTGGTTTTCATAGCTGCGTGTCTTGCATCTCTTTTTGCATGGTAAAAAGTTTCAGCTTTTCTTTCATTTCATTCATGGTTGTTAACTTTTTAATTTCTTATTTATCATTTGTGAGGACAGTGCTTTCAATTTGGTAGAGAATTCTTCACAATGAGTGCATGCGTTACTGCATCAGTATCTGAAGGTCATGTTAAAAGTCATGTTCTCAGAGCATCTGTAGGTTTCATGGAAAACAGCAACTGTACAACAAGTTCTTTAAAAATCAGGAACACTTTGTTTACATTCAGATGTTGATGCAAACACGTCTACAAATAGCTTTGTTGACCTTTAAAACTGCTTATGTGACTGTATCAATGATCTAGTAGATTTATCTTATCAACTATGTGGTAGTTTCATCAAGCTTCCTGTGCAGATACTTACGTTTACCCCTCTTGTCTTGCAGTGAAAAACCAGTCACCTTTCAGGCTCTTCTGTAGATATTCGAATTCATTTTTGTGATACCATGTATTGCACAAACATCTTGCTTATTATCAGATCCTATAGGAACTAACTCTGTACAAAAATGCAGGTAACTTCGCTTCACAGGTCTGACTTGGTCCCCTTCTGTTAAGATATAGCATTGTTAATAAATTTTTTCAAATGTGCATTCTGATCCAATCATAATGTGTTTCTGGACTGTTAAATTTGTGTAATATTTCAACTCTTTCTGCTTCAGTGGTAATGTCAAAGCTTCTAAGACAGGAACATTCGCAAGACTACCTCATTTCATGTGAACTTTGCTTTAATTTCTTAGCAACATCAGTAACTAGGCCGGTGTTTCCCTGTTTTGTAGTTTCACTTTTGGAATTCCATCTTTATTCCCCAATGTCAATATCTCATCATGATTTAGCCTATGACACAGTATTTAAGTAACAACTTTCTCTAAGAAACACAATGGATAAAACAAATTGAAAATTTGTGGTAAGGTCTTATGGGACCAAACTGCTGAGGCTATTGGTCCCTAAGCTTACATACTATTTAATCTAACTGAAACTAACTTATGCTAAGGAGAACGCACACACCCATGCCCGAGGGAGGACTCAAACCTCCGATGGAGGAGACTCACGGACTGCAACAAGATGCCTCAGACCTCGCGGCTACCCAACGCAGCATGATGGAGATGAGGACTTTTTGAGAAAAAAATGTAACTTACCTGGTTTTTTCCTGGACTCTTCTTTATGACTGTTCTCCCCACAATATTAAGCACACCTTTCTGTAGCAATATATCATAGCCGTGCTCCAAACATAGCTTATTGTTAATTTCTTTTTTTTTTTTTAGCCTCAGAGTTTATATTTTTAGATGTTAGCAGCCATTTCTTTTTCTCAGGAACTTTTTGTCTTTTTCCACCTCCTTTATTTATCTATTTCACTTTAAAGATTGTAAAATTATCCACCTGTTTAATATGCAATTGTATAAGTTTAACATTTAGCCATATAGTACGACCACCTGTCATGCACATCATAACCTTAGTTTTCTTCGTGTTTTTGTACATGTTATAGTGACAAATTACCACACAATTCCATTTAATCAAACACCTAATGCAGTTACTGGTCACTTTTGGCAAGTACTACAATATCTCCAGAGAATCATATCATGCCAATTTTCTATGTGTGTCAAACGACTCCCACATAGTTGTAATACTTTACTTAATTTCTCCTTTAATATCCAAATTAAATGTCAATTATGACAGTCTTACACCTTTCCTCATTTTGGCTTCTTGTAAAATTCTGTTGGCATTGCTTACTCCAGAACATAACACTTACTTTGTAACTTGTACAAATGCAAGGATCTGAAAGAACACTGATTTAGTTTCTTCTGTCAAAACCCTAAAAATGTAGTAATGAACAGGATGAACTAAAGTGGAAACATCAAGTAGGAGTAGTAATAATAACAAGATACCAGCAGCAAATATTTTCAGTTACATCAAACGGTTAAGAGTATTAACGGAGTTATGCAAATTTAAATGAGGACTCATTGTTTTTGCATACTTTAAGTTGATTTCCTGTTATAGAGGAGCAAAAAGAAAGTTTCTAATCATGGAACAGAGGTGGTGGTCACTTCTGCCCGCTGCTGACTGGTGAGTCTTGTTACTCTACTGTGCAGTTCATCAAAAGATTGCACTATTCAGTATCAAGCAATAGTAGTTCTTCCTGTAGTATAATTTATGTGTGTGTTGTATAGTTTCCCTGTTATTTTAAAATCATCACCATATATGGCAAAAATGTGGATATTGCCGTTTGTCAGTTGATTTGACATGTAGTGATTGTGTATAGATCTTTTACTGAGGTGACTGTAGTGAGGTGACTAATGAAGTACTTTAAGAGGCTGTCCATGGAGCTCTAGATTTTGCTACCAAAATAAAAGAATCTTGGAAAAGGAAAGATGCTTAGAGAGGATAAGGAAGGGTATATTTGTAATCAGTTGTGCTGAAGAGGTAACAAT